>NW_009697324.1:16106-42931 GCF_000703405.1 Apaloderma vittatum | reverse complement strand
TGCTGAACTCTTGATGGGGCTTAGAAATTTCCCCATTTTTGTTAGTGCCAGCTGTGATTCAGAAGAATCCTACCTCATGTTTCTAAGTATCCACTAATACCACTGGAAGTTTCTAGTTTGCAGAAAACCCAGAAGGTCTGGGGGATAACTCATACTTCTGACACTGCAGAAGTCTCTGGCAGTTAGCTGTCACTGCCTGTGGACAGTCCTTTGTATTAACAGTCATCGTATTCCCACCTTTATTGGGAGAATTTCTTGTGCAGAGAGTCGAGAGTTGATTGTCAAAGACAGCTGTGAACCCCAGTCTTAGCTGAAGGAGCAGACATGCTCCAGAGCACTTGTACTAATGACAAATCCCTTCTTTTTGGGTTGCCTTTATCTAAGGAAAGCCTGACTTTCAGATGTCATTGAAGACTGCTCCTCTTTCTGCCCCTTATCTTCACTTTTCCATAGAAATCAGCCCTGCTTTTGGGAATAACAAGGAATACTTAAAATATATAGTCTTGCATGAGAAGGTACATCCAGCGGCTTTCTGTAGGCTTGCAGGAGCTCCCAGGTATGTGGCATCTTGAGCTAATAGCTCTGACAGTGTTTCTGAGCTCATCAGAAACTCTGAAATGTCCTGAATGTCAGCCTGAAGCCATCTAGGATGGGGCTGGGGGCCCTTGTGACATATGGAGGATGCTCCCCTGCTTTGGTGGTCATGGTCACATGCTCCTCACCTGACACCATGAGCAAAGGCCACCACTGCTGTGGCTGCTCGCTCTGGGCTGCCCATCCACCTCCCACCTGCCTGCCTGAGCACCTCTGATTTTTGCCTCTGCTCCTTTGCATGCAGGAAATAAGGCATATAGGAAGTGCACACAACCGGAGCGCGGTGCCCTTCACTGCTGCCACGGCTTCTGCCCCCAGAGTGATCACTGCTCAGTACAACAACCCAGCAGGCCTCTACTCCTCAGAGAACATCCAGACCTTCAACAGTGCGGTGGAGTCAAAGACGTCACTTGGGGCTCAGGAGCCTGCCAAGCCGTAAGTATCTTCCTTGCCTGCCCTCCCTGCCTGGGCTCCCAGGGGAAGGCTCCAGGAGGCGTGAATTCTCTGAGAGGGTACCGATTTGTTAACCTGGAAGAGCTCTCTTGCAGGACAAGGGAAGAATCGGAAGCTCGAGCGTGGCTGTGATTCCCAGGGGCAGGGCTCGGAGGAACGGGGAGCGTTTGACGAGGTGCAGAAATGAAATTAATGCTGTTGTGTTTCTTTGTTCAGCAGAGACCGACGCAGTTTCCATGTGCATTCAGCATGACATACCAGCCTACTGGTCTGAACAGGTGCCTGATAGCTTGTTACGAGCACTTTGTAAAGTTAGCGTTTTGTGCTGGCTTTGCGGGCAATGCTGGGCAGGAAGAATACCGGCTAGGGCAGGAAGCACACACATCCCTATTCCTGTCTGGCCTGGGATTCATAGACAGGCTCTGCATAAGTTTAGATCTATCTGTTTTTTGTTACTGAACCTTGTTTTTCACAGGAGATTTAAAAAGTAGCTGAAGCATTCATACATGTGTGAGCGGTTTTACATATGGGGTTCGAAAGTATCCCAACCGTAAAAAGGCCTGTTGAATTTTTGTTTTTGCATCTGAACCCCACCAAAGGTATTACTTTCTCCCAGCAGTCCAAAGGTCCTCTTTTTTCATTGGAAGCAATAAACCAGAAGCTATCTGAAATCGTTCTGGCTGCGTTGGTCAAGTTGCTTAACTGCCCTCTGTATAGTAGTATCAAACTGCCTGGAAGACTTTGGCCATTTTTACAACAAAAGCTTCAAGGCCAATGCTTTAGGTAATACTCGACTGATTTCCTGACTTGTGAGTGTGGAGACAAAAGTAACTTCAGCCTCTGCTTTTGCAGGGCACAAAGGCCTGAGATTGTGGTTTAACACAAGCCTGAAAACTTAGCCCTGACTGAAACTGACTTCTTGCACTGGCAGCACTGTCTGCAGCGTGGGCCATTCTAATCAGAGTTATGGTGCTGCAGCTGGCAGACAAGGTGACAGATGTTTGTTCATTTGCTTCTGGTGGACCTCAGTAGCCTCATTCAGGGGCTGAGCAAAAGCAGAGGAGGGACAAGGGAAATCTGACTTTGCATTAGCCTGACGGGACCATGTGGTGGTCATATACTACCTCGGGTCTAGTCTAGAGTCTTCTCCAAGTGAGAGCCCTCTCTGGAAGCCAGGTATATTTGGCTGGGAATTTGTGGGTGATCCCTTTTTCTTGAGGGCTCAGCAAAGAGATGAGTTTCTTCTAGTGTTGTGGCTCACTGTGCTCCTTTACCAGCAGGAAGGTCTGTTGCCTGCCATGCTGCTTGTGGAGTACAGGCATCTCTTTAATCTTTCCCTTGCTGAAACATAGCAAGTTGCAAAGTACTGCTGGGGGGACTGTGGATGAGACCTTCAATGTCAATACACTTTTGTTTATAGAGTCATCAAAGCCAAATGAGTTGCTGCTGGTTTTCAGTGAAATCCAAGGGCCTCAACCTGCCATTAAAAACCCACCGTGGTCTCCCCAGTGTACAAGGACAGGATGTGCAGGGTGTCCTTTCACAGTCTTCTAGCTGCCTTTAAATTCCTGGTGGTCAGTTTTGCTGAGTTACTTGTACTTGGCTGACCTTCCTCTGGGTTTACCTGGCATTTATCTGCATCCCCATCCTGCAACCAGGAGACACACAACCATGATCACCCCAGGAGTGTGCCCAGGATCAACCTGTCATTGCACAGGGTGACATGACACGGGGACCTCGTTCCATGCTCCATCCTTAGAGGGTGGGTGATGTAAATGCAGGGCTGTGGTACAGGCAGAAACAGCAACAAACATCTCCACTAGATTTGGTGCTGCAAAGCAGGTGGGGAGGGCGGGGAGAAGCCCCCATGCTGAGCACATCTCTTTTGGGGTTGGAGGTGACAGTGCCTCTCAGTAAGGCACCCAGGTTAGCCTTGGGAAGGGCAGCAGGGAAGGTGGCATTCCTTGGCTGGACAGCTGGGACCATGAATGTGTGCTCCTGTAGCTATTTCAAAGTGAAACCCCTGCTGCCATGTCTTCATTGTTTTTACGACCCCTGCATTTGCTCACCAGCAGAGCGACTGCATTTTAGTTTTTGTGTGGACGCACCTGAAGTGCAAGACCAGAGCCACAGCATTAGCCAGAAACCGTTAATGTGAAGTTGTGTATTCAAGAGTGTGTCCTTCAGACAGGACTCTGCAACTGCTTGTATCGCTTGGAGTATTTGTTTTAGTCCTGCATTAATTTATTCCTTCTTTCCTTTCTTCCTCCTCTGCATTTTCCTTTCAATTCCATGATGTAAAACCCAAACAAACCGCCAAACCAACACAACTCAAACTGCCCTTTTTTTTGCGTGGGCCCATAGCTGCCGGTCGCCGACAGGCGCCATGCAGGCTCCCCTTGCCTCCGTCTATAACCCTCTGCAGGCGCAAACCTCGGAGCCGCCACAGCGGAGGCCCAGCACCTCCTCCAGCCCCAGCCAAGTGCGAGTGGGGCCCGAGCAGCTGAAGCGCGTGGCCCAAGTCTGCCCCAACAGCCCCGTGGAAGTGGAGGTGCCAGGACTCAAAGTGCTGCATGTACAGTTCAATTCTCCCCTACAGCTCTATTCGCAGAGCAACATCATGGATTCCCTGCAGGGGCAGATCTCATCTGTTAGCCCTGCTTTCCCCAGGTAATCTGCCCGCTGCCTCTGCGGCCAGCTCAGCACATCCGTCCATCCGCATCTTGGTGTCCACGAGTGCCTCATCCCTGTCTGTGGCATTGGCCGGTCACAAGGAAACGGTGTTTCCAACATTAGTGCATGACTCTTCACAGGAGCTTTCTCTGCATTGTGTCTGTGTGCAACACCGTGGGAAGCACCAAAACATGATCTCAGCCCATCAGGGTGTCCATTGCCCCCTGTGTAGCCCACGCTTTCCTGGAAAAGCCACCTGCAGCAGATGGATTTGCTGGGGGCAGGAGAGTGATTTATCTTGAAAGCTCGTATTTCTCCTGCACTGAAACAATTGTCATTTTTGGTGACTGGAAGGTGCTCCCGCACGTGTTCTTGTGCTTTTGTTTCGTTAGCTGTGGGCTGGGCCATGGGCGTGTGCTAGGTGTGCCTCATTTCAGGCTGAAGCAGACATCATGGGTCTCCATCTTTGGCTGATAACACTCATGAGTTTGGAGCAGCCTGGGCAGGCACCAAGCACACAGAGGATCCAGTCTGTGTTCTTACCCCTGCCCACTTGTCTGCACAGGTTGCTGCTCTTGGGGCTGCCTCTCTGCCCAGAGAAGCAGAGGATGCTCATCATGCTCTGAGGTATGCAGGTTCTGTGGAGAGCTTCAGAATCAAAAGGCTTGGTTGCTCTTTGGTATTTGCTCTTTCTGAGAGTTGGAAACCAGCTGGCCCATCCCTCTAAATGACAGCCCACAGGATTCTACAGGGAGGATTTCAGTATTGAAACAGGTGAAGCATAAAGCGTATTTAGCCGTCTCTCAGGAGCGCTCCAGACAAGGCTGACTTGTTTCAGAAGTTCTGAACACTCAGCAAAGTTACCCCGCTATGTGACCAAGCATCTTGCAGCTGTGGATTTAAATTGTGCCAGGGCAGGCTCAGGTTAGATATTAGGAAGAATTTCTTTACTGAAAGGGTTGTCAGGCATTGGAACAGGCTGCCCAGCGAGGCGGTTGACTCATCGTCCCTGGAAGTGGTTAAGAGGTGGGTATTGCATTGGGGGACATAATTTAGTAGGTTGATAGGGCTGGCACAATGGCTGGACTCCACGATCTTCAAGGTCTTTTCCAGCTGATACTATTCTATGATTCTGTGTGACCTGTGGTCCAGGGAGGCAGTCAGTCCCATGGCCTTCATGGGACAGCGCGAAAGGGCACAGCCAAATCTCATTGCTCCCTGGCTGCTCACAGCCCCCTCCTGAGCTGAGCACCATGTGTTTCAAAGCGGAAAAGTTGGTGTTCCCACCCACAGACCCACACAGTCGAGGTTTGCCATGTGCCACCAGCCAAGAGATAACATGAGGCGCTGGATTTACTGCTGCTTTGTTACCCAGCTCAGTTATTTGCTGTCAGTCACTGCTCTGGCTTGTACTGTGCGTGCCAGGAGTGGTAACACTCTGCTGGCTGGCCGTGCTGGTCTGGGCAGCTGATAACGCTCACAAAGGAGCCCCAGGCATCAGCAATTGTCCCACTGCAAAAATTAGTGCCCCGAATACCAGGTCTCCCTGTGGCCCAGTTTTGAGATCCTGGTAAACTTTATGAAAAGCAGGAGCATAAAATAGTAAAATGACATTAGTGAAGATTAAGATGTACTTTTCCTGAAGACGCCGTGCCTTTATAGTTTTTATTACCATCTTCTTGCCAGTTTTCAAAGCTCAGTGATCCAGTGTTACTCAATCAGCACCGCAAGTTGCCTGTGGTAGAAGCGGTGAGATTGAGTAATGGTTGTGCAAATCTGAAATGCAGGGAAGATAGTTGGAGTCGTCCCCTACAGAGTTTCTGCACCAGGGAACTCCTGCGCATGGAAAAGGAGACCAGTTGCTGGCAACTGCTGCAGATAAAGTACCTGTGTGACAGGAGGTGCTGTAAATCAGCCGACATGTGGAGCCTCATTGCCCACAGGCACAATTCCTGTGCGTGTGGCCTTGTCTGTGGTCTTGTGCTTTTTCGTATTGTTTTTTCCTTTAAGCAGCACAGCTCTTTGCCCTGGCAGGTTGAGGTATTTCACTCTGCTGGTACAAATTCTAGGATTTGGGTGGGGGTTTTTTTATAGTCTTTTGAAAATATTGTATTTGCAAGTATATCTGTAGGGTGCATAGCTGAGAGAGCTGATCTGTATGTTTTGCACACTGGTACAATGCATGGTTGAAATGTGATGGCTTTGTTTGACTCTAGTGCTCTTTACTATGATTTAGCCTTTGCTTTTTTGAATGCATGTCAGTGAAACATTCTTAGTATGCAAACTGCAATGACAGGCTTCTTGACTAATGTTTTTGTGGGTGGATAGATTGGTGGGAGTATATGAGTTTATATAAGAACATGGATTCATGTGAGATAACCTAGAACATTATCTGTGGAGTAGAAGGCATATCGTTGTTTTGTTTTGGATGAGAGTCTTCAGTAAATGAGATTCAGACTTCAAGAGTTCAGCTGCTTGCAAGTCTACTGTGCTTCTTGCTCCACTGAAAATTACTAAAGATGGAAACATTTTATGGAATTCTTTTTATGGAAATAGCAATTTATAACACGTGCAATGATTTTACCTCTGATGCTTGAAGAGTTTATTATGTAGAGTAACTCCCAGATGACTCAATTGCAGATTGGCATGGAAAGTATGTACTTGCCTCATAAAGAAAAAGATTTTGCTCTGCAATTTAGTCTGAGCTTCAGGAGGTTTATATATTTTTTCAGGCAATCACAGGGTGCAGGGATGGTGAAACCTAATGGACCATTTACATTTATAAGGATGCATTATGTAACTGAGCTGTCGGAGGAGACTTGGCAGTTGTCTCGTTTTTCCAGAGGTATTTTATTCCAGCCATAGAATACAAGGCAGGCAAGAACCTCTTATTTAGCCCATTCCCTAGCCCAGCATTTTGTAAATTTAAACCATTGATTTAAATCAATCCCAGTGGATATTTGTCCACTCTTTTAAAATCCTTTAGTATGGAGGTTGCTTACCTGTCCACAGCAATGTCCTCTGGTATTTTCATTTGTTGGAAATCCTGAATATCTTCCTGCAGTTTTAAGCCTGTAGTTTATCCTGTACCTACTAGATATGGAGAACATCCTAGGTACTGCCTCCAGTCTCTTTTTTTTTTTTTTCCCTAAACACCCTTTTGGTGGCACAGTGACCACCCTTTCAGCCAGCCTGCACTGTGAGAAGCTGCCCCTGAAGCAGCTCGGGCTCTAGGCTGAGGATGCAAGTCCCTGGTGGGATGAGTGGCAGCAGCAACCCCTCGGGAGACAGCTGAAAGGTAGGCTTAGTCTTAGCAGCCAGAACCTCCTCTGTCCTTGGTCTGCTTGTTAACCCTAGTCAAATAATGTAAATAGGCTGTGACTCAGAGTCTACATCTGTAAAATAGAAATAATAACACTCACTTGAAAAAACTAAAATTATTGCCAATCAGAAGTTCTTCTTTTCAGTTAGATCCTACAGCTGTTACTTTGTGAAGGTGGCCTTTACAACCAGTTCACAGTGTACTTGCAAAGATTTGTTTTAATGGAATAAGCTTTACTTACTATGAGATTCACAGTGGTGTGAGGTGGCAGTCTGAGGTAGTTTATGCATGAAAGGCGCATGCATAGATCCTACAGATGCCATGTGGGATTCCCATCCCAGCACGTGAGTTCTTTACTTTCCTGTTAACAGAGCAGTGATTTCCCGGGCAGAAAGTTTTCACTCCTGGAGTATATAATAATAGCAAAGCAGGGGGAACACTTGAGGACTGGCCGGGGGCAGTCGGCAGAGCCCATGGGCAGTGGCATATGCGGACAGCCCGGTGTGCCGATTGCACCTGGGCTGCAGCTGTCGTGTGTGAGCGCATCCAGCACCTCCGTGTTTTATGGCGTCCTGTTGTGCGTTTGTTTTGCACACTCATTCTTCAGTCTTTTGCACAGTCACCCTTCATGCGCTGTGAAAATTTTGCTAGAGGGACTGCTTTAGTTTTCAGCTGTTTAACAAGTGTGTTCTCTGTTCTCTGTTCCTTCCTCAGTTTAGATCAGCAGAACCAGCCTCCAGGTGGCATTGTCATAGACAGACAATCTGAGGTTTACAAGATGCTCCAGGAGAATCAAGAGTCAAATGAGCCACCCAGGCAGTCTGCTTCATTCCTTGTGTTGCAAGAGATTTTGGAGTCAGAAGAGAAAGGTGAGCACTTAGTGCGTACCTACTCCGAGTGTACTCTTTCTGCCATTCCTGGGGCTGTGTACAGTATTTAAGAGTAATGTCTAAAAACTTTATTTTCCTTTTTTAGCTGTTGATTGTTCAAGGTAGCATGTGTAGGTGGTTTCTACAGAAACCTACAGACTCTTTCAGTAACTTTACTCCTAAATACTCTCTTGTTGATTAGTTTCAGTGTCTGTGAACCCGTATCATTGCTTATTCATTGAGTGCTGAAGAATTAACCCCTTACATTTAGTTGTAAAGAAGGAATTTAAAAAGTTGTGAAGATTCTTCTATACTTTTCTAATTTTTGCCCCTTTAAGATAACACTCACTGATTAGACACCATCTTTGATTGCTTCTTAGGTACCTTGAAAGGTACCACAAGGTAGTGCTCTTCACTGAGTTTTAAAGCTTCTCATCTCCATCCCTCTACACAAGAAAAAGGATCCACTTCTGAAGCTGAATGTAAAAATATGGAGGCTAGGTTATACTGAGCAGTTCTTAGCTTTTAACCTCTAAAACTTTGCTCTGCTTGACATTCTTGATCTGACATCTGGACTTGTGCAGTTTAGGGCTTTAGGTAGTTTAGGACTTTAAGGTTAAAAAAGCCAATTAACTTAGGTGGAGGAATCAAATTATACTTTCTTCTCCACTTGAATAAAATAAAATAAACAAATAAATAGGAGAAGAATTCCAAGAATTGCTTTTTTTTTTTTTTAAGCCTTAGGCCAGTTGAGACCTTGTCTTTTGTGTTAGTAGCCTTGCAGAGGTATCTTCAATGTCATCCAACAAAAGCCCATTGCTGAAATAGATATTCATCACAAAGGGAAACAGATCAGCCAAGTGCTGGTAGGTCTGAGGGATCTGTAAGGAAACAGCAAAATGAAGGAAATAAGGAAACAATAGGAAGAAAGAAACTGGCATCTTGGAGTTTTTAAATGCTCTTAAAATATCTACTTCAAAGCATCTTTTAAACATTGAGTGTTGGCAATTTGCCCTCAGGGTTCAGCTCCTGCATGGAAGGGACTGGAGTAGCCGGGACTTCTCACACAGCCGAGGTCCTCCCCTGTGCTTAGTAGTGCTGAAGAAGATAAGAAGCAAACGCCTCTCTGTTTTATCTTTCTTTGAAGATTTGCAGCATTATTGGGATTCTCTGGCACAAGGTTTGCCTGCCCGATCACAGGCCGGGATAGGCTTTGGCGTTACTCCACTGTGGGCTGATAATCACCCATGCAGAGCAGGGCCAGGAGGTTACGCAGCCCAAAAGGAATGTCTGTCCCTGAGGAGACAGTGCCCCTGCCTGCCGAGCTGCTCAGCCAGGCTCAAACACCACTGCTGCTGAGTCAGATCATGTCCGAGGGGATAAATAACACACTCGTTGGTCAATTCTCCCAGCCTGTCTTGAAGCCATGGCTGGTGAGTAGCAGTAGGGAACTATCTCCTCAGCTGAGACAAGTCCCCCCGGGCATCACTGACTGAGCTGACTTCAACCAGCTGAGACCCTGGCCTTAGACAGGGGGCTGTGTGGGGGCACTGGTGTGTGGAAGCACCGTGACTGGTCTGGGTTTGGAGCTGACCCTGCACTCAGAGGTGGAGGTTGTTTCACAGGGCCGAACAAGTTGTTTCCTGTGAGTATTAGATTAGACCGATGCCTTTAGAGAGATTTAAAAACGTGCTGTCACAGTTTTTGATGCTGTCAAAGTTTTTGATCTGAGCCAAGTGCTCTTTGAGGCAGAGGGAGTGAGCAGAAGTGCTAGGTAAGAGCCTGAAAAATGTGGTTCCTGCTGCTTCCGTGCCAGCGAGGATCGCTTGCAGTAACTCTGTTGCGGGCCAGCTGCTTCCTGCTGTGTCTGGAGGGTGTATGGGCTGTAGCCCCCTTTAAGGAACTTGTGCCTCTGGATCAGCATCTCTGCACAGAACTGGGTGCAAACCTCCTTGCTGAGGGCTGCTCCAGAGGCAAAGCAGCACGGCGTCACCTGCCCCAAGGGTGAGCAGTGGTCACAGGGAGGTGCAGTGGGCAGTTCCCCCATTTTTCCTTCAGCCCCTCAGTGATGCTGCCCGGGCTGTGATGTGTCCCTGACCTTGCTGGTGACCAGAGTGTGCTTTTAGAAGGTGTTGGTTTTTTTTAAACCATTGCAGTGTGCTCTTCTGACACTAGTCAGAAGGGTTTTATCGGTTTCCCTCTGTCTGAGGTGCCTCCCTCCGTTTCTGGTGAAACATCATGGGAGTTTCTACAGCCCTCCTTCCCTTGTTGCCTGGTGTTGAGCTTCTTGCAAAAGTCATATAGATAAGACTGGTCACATCAATCTTGTTGTTTTGCAAGAGGTTCCTTTTTCACTGCAGTATTTAAAGGCTTGCCTTGTGTCCCACATGTAGGATCCACTACTGTTGTAGGCATCCAGGTCAGCAGATACCGCTTGTGAAGGACCTGCAGGACATCCTTGCCCTAGAGAGGTTGCACTAGGGAGTTACCTGGAGCATGTTACACAGCTGCAGGAGAGCACAAGGTTAACTCGAATGTCCCAGGGCCTTGCAAGGAAAAGGAGTTCATTAACCAAATCTTCCAGGAGTCTTGCAGGAGTCAGCCCCATCATATACCAGACTTGAAAAGGATTTGACAGTCCTTCTGACTCTGCCAGCACACTCACCTCCTCTTTCTGAGCCCAGATCTGGCAATCAGCTTGACCCTGGGTTTGTAATCAGAACACAGCAAGCAGGTTCTGGTGCTGCCAAGGTTGGGGCTGAGGCTTCGCTTTGCTTTGTGTACCTATGCGTGTGAGACACATCAGCTGAATTCTGATGGGCTTTCAAGGTGACACGAGACTCTCATCTGACTGCCCACAATCTCAGGGCCTCGACTTTCCAGGGCCAGGTTCAGCTGTGTTCCTTCTCTCTTCCCCACACACCTCTAAATCCCTGCCCACTTTCTGTGCATGAATTCCTGCCTCAGAGCTGGGGTTAAAGACCATCACGCCTCTCTAGCAAAGCATCTACTGGGGAGGAATAGCCTAGAGCCACACAACTCACATGCTCTGAAGCACTTTCCTTCCACCCCCAGGAGACCCTACCAAACCATCTGGATTTAGGAGCGTCAAAGCTCCCACCACAAAGGTGGCCTCATCGATTGGAAATGCCCAGAAGCTGCCCATGTGTGACAAGTGTGGATCTGGCATTGTGTAAGTAAGCCTGTCCCTGGGTTTGCAGGCCAGGCATCCCACGTCTGTGTGACGGCCTGAGGCACTGCACCTGAAACATTTCACCTACCCACATCCAGTGCAACCAGGAGCAGGCTCAAGGCACATTTAGTCTCACCAGCTTTAACAGCACTAACTTTGCAGCTCCCCACAGTGACACAAGTGTTGAATTTCCCGCTGAGATCCACATCAGTGGAAACCAAAGCAAGTCCCGATGTGACAAACATCGAGATGGTTGTTGCTGCAGTGTTTCGCGTCCAGCCTGAAAACTTGTTACAGCACCCAGAAACAAAATTACCTTTCCATTCAGGGCCTATATATTTAGTGCTTGTCATGTCTTGGTGCTCCCAGACATGGAGTAGTGACTTGCCTTGATGGTCAAAGGCAATATGGGCCAGGAGAGCTGTGATCTGCTCCCTGCTCTGCTGTTAAGACCGTACACCTTCACTGTGTCTACACAGATATCATTTTTCTTGTCTTTATGTGGGCATGTCTGACTTCAGGACAGCAGGCACGGGGGTTCAATACAGAGCTGCTGCACCATAGCATGACAGCACGAGGGAACCCAACCCATGCCTTCAATTTGCTGTTCAGTTGCTCAACCACAAATTCTTCCCTACAACCTCCTTAGCTAAACAGTTGATGCCACCAGTCAAGTGCTGGTAGCCCACTTGCATCATCATGAAAGAATTCACTTTCCTCCCATGCTGCCCACCACAAGCTATCAATTTATTGCTGAGACCCACTGCACAGTGATGCATGGTCCTGACATGCCTGGAGCTCCAAGAACCAGCAGAGTCATTACAGAGGCCCTCCCTAGCCTGTAAAATACGAATCAGAGACAAATCCTACCATTAGCCTACCAGCTCAGTAGATCTGAAGAGAAGGCACAAGGCCATAAATAGCACTAAAAACTAATGAATTATGGAAAATATAGATGGCCACTGGAACAAAATGATAGTCCTGGCAAATTGTTGTGTTGCTGCTGGTGGTAGTTTACAGGTTGCTCTGTAGTTTTCCTCATCATCTGCTGTGCTAAACCGTGAAGTTTTCTAGGAAGAGCTGACCCACATTTGGGTGAATCCGTTCACTTGCAGCTTCCAAGTAGCAGCGTCAGAGATCAGAACCAGGAATTGGTCTCTGTGCTTCTCCCACACGTAGCTGGCATGTCGGTCCCTAGCAAAAGCGCAGTGGCTGTAAAGCCTCCATCCTCCTCAGCTAGTGGTGGGCAGTCAGTTCTGGATTTGTTTTGCAGTCTGGCTGTTTTGGAGCTGGATTTAGCTCCTCCAGATGGCCAAGCTGTTGCCTGCCAGTTGATCCTGGGCATTTGAAAGCTGTTGCGTTGTCTCCAGCCATCAGCTAAAGATGTCATCACAGTGATTTTGGCACCACAGGTGATAGGACTGTCCCTGTAAAACTTAAAGCAGGCCAGTGCTAGCAAACACTTCCCAGAGAAGGGCTCCCATGCCAGCACATTTTGAGCTAAAAGTGCTGCCTGACAAGAGGTAGGCCCTATACTTTGACTTACCAGGCACAGGAGAAAAATTATTCACCTTCAGCACTGGTGTGGGTCTGGCCTGGGTGGGAGGTGGCTGGGAAGGAGGGAGGCAGTGGTGGGCATCTGGCACTGAGAGGTGCTCGTTCATTCCCCAGAGGGGTGTTTGTGAAGATCCGGGACAAGCAGCGTCACCCCGAGTGCTACGTGTGCAGTGACTGCGGCACCAACCTCAAGCAGAAAGGACACTTCTTTGTGGAAGACCAAATCTACTGCGAGAAGCATGCCCGGGAGCGGGTGATTCCCCCGGAAGGCTATGAGGTGGTCACCGTCTTCCCGAAGTAAAGCCTGCTGCTCACAAAGCCAGTGTGGATGGTTTCTCCTCAGCTGCTTTTCCTTGGAAAGCATCGTCCCTGTCTCCCTGGCTGAATCGTGTTTGCAATAAGGAATGCTAGACATGGCTTTGAACCTCCTTGCCATTATTAATCCTCCATCTGTTCACATGAGATGTCACTACATTATTTTTGTCTCCTCTTTCACTGTTTTTTTTTGTGATGGGTTTTTTCTCTTTTTTTTTTAAAACACAGAATTATTTTTTCCCATCCTTTGTGCTGTCAGTTGTACAGGAAAAATCAGAAGCCAAAGTCAGATTACAACTGGTCTGTGTCCCAGTTATTTGCCTTCTGTCTGCATTCAATAAAAGAGTGAATCCACGAGGCAGATGTGTCTGCTTTCTCCCAGTATCCCTCTGCACTGGACTGGGGTTCCCAGGGCAGCAGCAGAGGTGCCCAGCGCATGGCTCTTTACCCTGGAGAACAGTGGGTGGGCATTACAAAATTGAGCCAAACTAGTCCAGCGTGCTGCCTGGCTGCTGGCACCCAGCAAGGGTGGGCACAGCCAAACCACAGACCGAAGCTGGTCCCCAGTGCAAGGCAGCTGGGACCTGCCTCTAGAATGGCATAATGGGACTGCGCTGCAGTGCATGCCCTCACCACATCACCTAGGTGTCCTTCCACCCCCACCATGGGGACAAACTGAGCTCAACGAAAAAATATTTGCTCGATGTCTGCTGTAAACCAGAGAATCCTAGAGCAAAGAGGGGAAGGTTGGAGTTGCCATAGTCCCTGTAACTGTTCTGTCTGTCCCTGTCCATTCTGCACCAGCTCATCCCACTCCAGAGGCTGGTGAGGGCAATTCTTACCCCCACATACACCCTCCTCCAACCCAGGGCAGACCCCATGGCCACAGTTGTTTTTTGTCTGCAGACACTGTGCAAGGCCTCATGTGGCTGCCAGAGCCAGTGCCCTGCTCCCTGTGCTGCCAGATGTGCACAGCTGCTGAAGGAAGCCTTTGGGGTTGATGTGTTATGAGGGCACATGCCTTGTGCACTGGATGCGGGGGCAGATGGTGCCCAAGGAGCAGCTCCTCCAGCCAGGTAAAGCAAAGAGATGGCCTGCGGTGAAGTTGTTTTCTCACATCTCTGATTGAGGGGCTGGCGTTTCTTTTGGTGTAAAAATTAATGGTTTCTAAGATGTAGTGTCATCTTCACTTCAAAACAGAGGTTGAAAACAGAAGGGCAGGTAGTTGTATACAGGACCTCTCTGTTAGGCACCGAGCCACCTCCACCCCTGGGGTTAGTGGGTGCATCTGCAACAGCTACAGACACAGTCATGTCTGTCCTGGAAAGACCTGGCCAACTTCAATGCTTTTCTGCTGCACCCTGTGTTTTCTCTCCACACTGAATGACACCATAGCACAGGTGTTGTGCAAAAAAAAACCCCACCAAAAAAATAAAAGCACACAGGAAAAAACCCAAACCCCAAAATAAACAAAAATAACCCCCAGACATGAAACCAAAACAGAACCCAAACCCCAATCCTCAACTAAAGTGAAGCTGGCCTGCCACCAAAATTATAAATCTCCCTTTCCAGATAACTGTACTGCTTTTTGGCAGCTTGAGGATGGGACTACCTGTACCAACCCACCTGATTCAGCTCATCCACTCAGCCTCCTGTGAGACTTGGCAACCAAGCAAGGATGTTATCGCTCAACCAGCAAGCTCCCTCGGAAAAGCCTGGCTTCTCTGTGCCACTGCACATGCCTGCACAAGCTCCAGGTACTAACACAAGCAGCTCTATTTTTCAAAGTGAGTGGGAGGTTTTTTTGGCCTCCTGAAGTGACACCTTCCCTCACCGCTCTGCATTTCCCTGGGGAAAGGCTCTCTGTGCTGCAGAGCTGGCAGGTGCAGGCAGGTGGACTGGCCAAAAGGCCAGTGCAGTAATGGAGAACAGACGTGCAAGGCTGAAGGAGTAAACCTGTAGGAATAGATTGCTCTGGCTGCATGTCATGTCAGTGCTCAGGCTCTGCTTTTTTCCAGCACTGCACACTCCTGGCTGCCTACCCTGCATGGCCCTGTGCTTGCCTTGCAGGAGGAAACTGCTGTAGCCCAACACCAGCACGTGGGCTAAGCCCTCCAGCTCATGCAGTCACCAAGTGTTTTCATACTGTACAAATATCCATCAACAAAATGCAGCCAGTTCCAGATAACCTCGCAAGTTTGCTCTTATGTCAGGGGTCAGGACAGAAGAACCATACCCAGCGTTTCTCCTGCCCTTGCCACGCCAGCCCCATGCCACAAACAGACAACAAATCCTGCTTTGTCCAGGGCTGAGTGCTTTATCATATCACCCCGGCCCAGCTCCTGGAGCAAAGGCTGGCAGCACTGCTGGGTAAACACTGATTGCATGGGCCTTGACGCAGGAGTTGAGAACTACAAAAGGTTTGTGGGGTAGCTCTGGAGATGTAGGTTTCTAATGCAGATAGCACTGTTGATCCAATTTATTACTATGGGAACAGGCAAGCTGAGGCAATTCACATTCATTACTTGGGGAGGACTTTGATCACTCTCTGCTGTAGCAAATTACTCGGGTTTTTTTATGACATGGGACAAAACACTTGGTAACTGCAGTGTTCACTGTAGTCTGACCTTCCAAATTCCTCTGGAGTTTAACAGTTAGCACCTGGAATTTGTCAATAATAACAAAATAGGTTACATTGAGTCACACCTGCAACCACACTGATCTGCCTACTCAAGCAGTTGTTCATAATGTAAGATAATGCATAAAAAGTTCCTATCTGAAGAGTGTCAGGCAGTGTCCAAGTAAGGCAGCATCCTGCCAAAGAGGGCCTGGCTCACATAGGTTTGCAGTTCAGCACAAAGCAGTCTGTCATTTTTCACACAGATTACCTGGGTTTCCAGTTGCAGCCTTCCCTGCTACTGCTGCCTCTCCCCCTCCTTGTGCAGCAGTTGGGGGGTGCACTGCTGCTCTCCCAGCACGTGGAAGCCCCCTCCCCACAGCACAGGGTGCAGAGCACAGCATGAGCTGTGGGCCACAGCAGGAGAGTAGCACCTCTCCCTTGTGACAGCAGTGATTTGACAAGAGCTGGCCCGCAGGAGAAAAAGCAGAAACAAAAGCATTAAAGAAAAAAAAAACCACCCCAAAACAACCCAACAAAAGCCAAACCGCCAAACAAGAACCCAAACCTAACAGCATCAACAGGACAGACCTCTCATTGTCTTCTCCCCACACCATCACCATCACCCTCCCAACAGCAAACAGCACCGAGCAGAACAACCAGTTGCCCCGGCTTGCACTTAAGAGTTTCATTTGCTAATGACAACACAGTGAGCTCAGAGTGTTGTCAAGGTGCGGTCCTGGCGGCTCTGCTAGGCAGCTGAGTAAAAATACCCAAATGATGGTATGCACAGAGTGCATTTGAGCCCTAGTGAAATGCTGTTAACTAGATTCTAACATGTGAGGTAAGTTTGCCACACATTTTCTTGTTATCACCCAGAAAAACCATCAGCAGCCTCTCCCCAGCTAAGAATAAGCTACTACAGATTTAGAAAAACCCAATAAAATAAACAAAGAACAAAAGAAACCTGCAGACACACACTGCAGAACAAACTGAGACCTGTATTTCTGTCCATGCATTTGGTCTCAACAACAAAACATCCACAGACACACCCAACAGGAGGAACAACAGCTGAGTGTACCTGGGCGCAGCATGGGACAGGAGCACTGCTTCCATGTCATCAGGACAAATCTATGCTTCAGCCATTTGTCTTGCATCCACTGAAATACGTTTCCCTTCTAATGAATAATCAAGGAGTAATTATTTCACCCAGAACAATTTAAAACTGTTAGTGCCAGTCACCCTCCACCTCCCAAAGCATTCTGGCATTGCCATTACTGCACTTGTGGATGTCCCCCAGCTGCAGAAAGGAGGCTGCTTCCCGAGACACCAGCACCCCTCACAGCAAGCCCCAGACTTTGCCTGTAGGCATGAAGCACAGAAATGCTAGACGCACCCAATAAGAAACACAAAGCTACACCAAGAAAGCACTGTGCTTGCTTTGATCATTGACATTAATGGTACTTTGGGAGCCAAAAAACCAAACAAACCAGGGACAGAGATGGGCTCCTCTATAGCAGCAAGCAAAAAAAAAAAAAATACTGTGCTTTTTGAAGTTGAGCTAGAAAAGCAGTCATAGCTCTGCAAAGTCTCCCTAAATAACATCAAGCTCAGCAAACTGCTGAACAGTGACTACACTTCACTACTGCTACCATCAGCATTAATGCTAGCTTATGCATTCTTCGGAGGGCAGCAATTATTATTAAGCCTTAGCCGTGGAGGCTATGAGATAGAAACTCTTGTTCACTTTTGTTTCCTCCTCTATTGCCCTGCAGTGACACTGAG
Source organism: Apaloderma vittatum (assembly GCF_000703405.1). Lineage (NCBI taxonomy): Eukaryota > Metazoa > Chordata > Aves > Trogoniformes > Trogonidae > Apaloderma > Apaloderma vittatum. The sequence continues at coordinate 25,553 of NW_009697324.1, read as the reverse complement.
GCAGCTGTGCAGGTTGGGCAGGGTAAATCAGTCTTCAGAAGTCAGGCAAGCCTGTGTGAAGCAGTTATGTCAGTTATTATTAAAACTTGTACAATTATTCCACTTAGATATTATCGTAGATACATCATTTACTCTTGCATTAGGTCTTCACTAGCATAAAGCAATAACGTAAAGACGACCAGCATGGTAGCTCAGCAAATATAAGTAACACATGGAGACAGCACGCATTGGACTTTGCATTATTCAGGCTAATGAGTAACCAAGCAGTAAACTGAGAAACTTTTGTTTTCGGTAATTAGAATCAGCAGGAAAAGGTCAAAGCCAGTCTACCCATTAACAGATTTATTTGTTCCCTTTTGAGAGGTAAGGATAAACTTATCTCACTAATATAACTTTCTCTTAAATCAGGCCAACAGATGATTCTCTACAGAGAGTATAAGAATGATCATGAAGTGACTGGAAATTAGTTTCCAAAGTCTGACAGATTAGGTAGGATTTTATTTTATTCCATTCTGTTGTTCTAGTTATGCCAAGGCATAACTAGAACAACAGCAACTGTGACAGCTCCAGCTGCAATTCTGTGGCTGCAGCTTCTACTTACAGCTAGATGACATTTTCACAAACCAGAACTCAAGAGTGTGAAAGCTACCCGATGCTCAAGTTGAAAATCACTGCTACCAGCTGGCTCTTAGAGGCTACACGTGCAAGTAACATCCTTGACCTGCCTTTTCTGCCCCACCGCAGTCTCAAATCCTCCTTTCCCAGCAGTCATCCACACATCCCCAGAGATGTTCTTGCACTTTCCCTTTCCAGTAGCCTTAGCTCCCCCTACATGCTTCAAAGGGGCAAATTAGCTCAACAAGCTGACAAGCCAGTCAATACAGAAGCAATGTCCACAGCAGAAAAACAAAGCTGCGTGGGTTTTCCTGTGGGTTTGGATTTATTTTGGGGGGGGAGGCGGAGCATGGTTTTGTTTTTTAAATTGTGTAAGATTGGTTAATGTGCTAAATGAGGAGGGAGGAGTGAATTAATGGACACAACATAAGCCTCGTTTATTTAAGCAGCTATACTAATAACCCTACACCTATAGGGCAAACCAGACATTTATTTAAACCAAAATAATATGCAGAAGTTAAAAACAAAAGCTACATAATTGCCTGTAAAGGCACATGCTCTCTCTCTTCCAAATAAAACTATAATTGACATCACATAAAAAACCCAAGCGTTTTAGGACTTCCACAGGAAGATTTTTTCTTTTTACACAGATTTGCCAGTTTTTACCACTGATAACAATATCTAGCTGCAAACGTCAAACACGCCCATTTTCTTATTTCTTTGTGAGAGACTATCAAAGCTACAACATGAAACTATCACCTGCATTATACTGTAGAACATGTTAAAATATGCTGAAAGAACACAAGGGATTTGAACAATGCTTTAAGGAACGTCAACACAAAGGATCAGTGTGTGTAGCTGACCCCTCTGGAAGATCTGATGTCAGTCATATGTTTGTCCTGTAAGGCTACAGGCCACATCTGCACATTAGAACACACATTCTGCATTGGGATCTGATGATTCTTCTAGGACCTTGAAGACACCCATTTTTTCCTTTTGCTTTTTTTCAGAGGTCTTCATTTGATCTAGGATCAAAACAAACCAAAGGATTAAAACAACAGTAATAGGTGAAGTGTTTGCAACCTTACTACTGAAGGTAGTACACAGAAGTTGTATGTTTTTTTGTTTGGATTTGGAAAGCAAGCTGATAAAATCATTCTGCTCCATCAGATCGCTACCAGAAATTTGTGCTTGAAAATATTTTTCTGTTGTGTACTTTAAGGGTAAAAAAAACAAACACAAAACCCAGAATGCGTAAACCTGTTTAGCACGTTACTAGGAGAAACAGAAAGCTATGGCTCTGCTAGCAATATTCTTTTACAAAGTTCACATCTTGTTCTCCTAGCACTTGTGATCACTATGTTGCCCTTCCAGTGAATATAAAGCTAATGAAAAAATATTTTCTTTACATAAAATTTAATATTTGTGGCTTATAGGGCTAGGAGGTAGCATTTCAGTTTCTAAAGCATTAACTGCAGTTAGCTGTAGTAAATAAGTTCTCCTTGAGTAAAATTTTACTCAAACTATACATATCACATTTAAGGCTCACTATCGTTTTTAGTTCTATATTCTGTAATGACTAACTTCTTCAGTATCTGTGCTTTGAGGCTTATTTCTCCTTAAAGATGCTGAAGGAAACAAAGCATACTAAATCTACTGTTTAGAAAAAACAGACAAGAATTTCTTCCTTTCTCAGAAAAACTAGGTGTTTTTTTTAATATCTCGGCCTGATCAAGCACTAGAATTTGCAGTAGACCTCAAAAATGTTATATGTTTTTAAAAATACATAACATATATATATATGATAAGCCATGGTAACTGTGAAAAGCTCCATTTTTTTCCGCAAAGAAAAGTTAGGCTGTATGTTGAATTACAGTAGTATCAAAGTGAGTTTTTACACAAGTTTGCCATAATAAATATTTTCTGAGAATAATTCTATTTTGACCAATTTACAGCAACGTACACAGAAAGTTGCTTTGCAGAATACTTAATCTATGGTTTTCACTCTCAGCATGCTCAGGGCACACTATGCATCAGTGTGGTTTTCTGGAATATTTTTGTTTAAATTCTGCTATTTCTCCTTCAGCAAATCCTATTGGAAATGTCAGCAAAGAGGCCAAAGTGTCCTTCTTCAGATGTACAACACACCTGTAGGGAAGTGAAGCTACTGCAGCTTTCTACATGCAGAGACTCCTAGAAAATATGAATTTACTCTTGAATGACAAAAAAACCCTAAAAACAGATGAAATCTCTTGACTTACCAATAAGATCACTTCTATCCAAGAGTAACTCTAGATCTTTATCACTGATTACTTTTTCTTTAGATCCTTTAACCTCCCTAGTTGAAGAAGAAATAATCTCTCTTAATACAGATAAAAGCATGTTACAGTTAATATTGCATAGAATCAGTTTCCCCACATAGTAGAATCCCTAGGACATTCTTTCCCCTATGAAGATCCACATACCATTTCGTAAGACAAGAGAGCTATTGACAGTCGCAAGTTACAAACTTATGGTACAAGAAGAATATGTAATCTGCATACCTCTCATAGTCTCTAGATTTCAGTAGTTCTGTTAATTCCTGAGGGTCCAGGCAGCTCTTTGACTGTGCTAGACCAGATTTGCCACCTTTAAACTGATCTGTAAAAAGGAGAAATTTTAAAGGAAGTACAAGGGAATACGAAGAAATTCTGCAAACTGTTAAATCTGTGCTTGATGCATGTATTGAAGAAATGACTCCTGCACATCAAAAATAATGCTACGTTTCATTGGTTCAGCCCTCAGGTAAACACACTTATGCTAATAACCTAACTGGTGAAAAAAGTCAGAGGTACATGAAGAGTTTACATGCAGGCCTTTTACCCTCTAGTTGTAGTATGCAGAAGAACTGATTGAAACACCAATTCAACATGCACACAAGCACATACGGAGCAGAAAAGCCATTAGTTCTACTTACAGGAACAACATTGCAAATAAAGTTAGATGGTGGATGCTGAAGTTTGTTCCCCTTTGTATTGTAAGCTGGTTGAAACAAAGTAAGCAGTATTAACCACAAGACAGGAAATAAGAGCAAGATGTGGTTTGCAGGGAAAACATCCCTCAGACTAATGTACCAGACAGACATGACAAAACCATATACCTGACACAGGCTGGTTTCTTGAAAAGACTATGCTAACGCCTGTCTACACACAAATCTGGATAGCAGCCTAAATACCGCCCTAAATTATACAAGATTATTACTTGATTAAAGCCAAGCATGGATGAAGTCAAGCTCATGCTCACACATTCCAAGGAGACAAACAAGGCTGACTGTTCTGTGCCAAGTTTCCTCAGGTTTTATCAACATATGTACCCATTTTATTGATGAGCCTTCAATCAATCCCTTTCATCACACTCAAGTGCTGTTCCTTCCTAGACCTTGGTTTCCAAAGTCCTCCCCACACCTTTTCCCATCTCCCTCCAAGGACTGGCTGCTGCTTCTCTGTGAAGTGCAAGTCAGATGCAAATTTCGGCAAGGCCTGAGCTACAGGATTCTCTCTCCCACTAACTTCTCCTGCTGTAACACACAGGATCCAGGTACTGTCTTGCATTATTAGTGATGCAATCTTGCCCTTTTAGTTTTCAGAGTTTCACAAACTCTGTGGCATTGAATTAGTGCTGTATAGGTCTTTGATTGCAATAATAATGACACAGAGAAAAATACAGAACTATCAGGTACTTAACACTTCAGGCAGAAGTTTATGTCCACCACTTCCTCTTAGTCTGACATCTGCTAATTTATCTAAAGTCATGCTGGCTCTCATAGTTTCCTAGAGAGTAACCTGGTGCCGAGGCAAGAAAAGCATTCAGTTTTGCAACAAATTCCAGTTCTTAAGCTCTAGTACTTGTACTGCACACACTCTACACGGTTAGACACCAATGCATGGCGTGACTGAAGTGAGCTTTGCGATATCCCTTCCTCATTCATTCCTCCAAAGCTCCAACACTTCTTTAGATATTCAGAATTACAGGATCCATTACATCATCTTTATATTTACACAGTGGATCCAAAGGTTCCTGGAGGGAACGTTCTTCCCTAAGCTGCACAATTTAAATATGACTCAATGATAGTTACCAGGATAAACAATCAACTTACTGCAAAACTGAAGGCATGACCCAACTTGATGCTTAGTCTGCTTCCAGTACTAGTCCCAGGTGCCATTGCTACTTTAGTCTATGCCAGTCATCTACTCCTAGAGCCCATTTTCTTCTGTGGGTTTTAACTTCAGGCTGGACCATAATCAAATCATGAAACAATAATTTTTTCCTTACTTAAACTGGTCACTAGCATGCCTCCAAGAGTCAGACAGCAGTCCTGGCAGTCACACCAAGACAGCAGTGACAAATAGGTTACAGAGAAAAAGGCTAAAGCTAGGATAAAGAAAGCATCTAAGATTAGCTAACATAATACAAAACCAGAGGTAAACCACAACTTAGGCTTGGCAAGCAGTACACTGTGCAGTAGAAAAGAGTTACAGGTGTGGCCTTTCTCCTTTATGCTCTCATGAAAATGTTGGTTGTTCTTTTTTTCCTTAATATACTATGAGAAGTTCTTAAATACCTTTATAGTTTAATATAAGGCTAATTATTGTCAGAAGCCCACACCAAGTTACAAGAATTACTGTATTTTTCAAGTGAGCTTAGTGTTTGGAAAATGCTCTAGGAGCTACTATCCAAATATCACAAACAAAATAAGCCACAGAAGCAAGAAAGGACTTCTACAGCACCCAAGCGGGAGAAATTTACCCCTAAAGCCCATGCTTGAACTTTATAATCTTTCAATCACTTTCTATATTACTGATAATACTCAAAAGCCTTTAATCAAGAATGCAACAAGAATTAGCATTGTTCTGCACATACAAATCAAGGACTATTGTTCTACTCAGCACTGGTTAATTGTTCAACCAGGACTATTCTACTGTGGTTATAACACACTGTTCTTACATTCAGAAGGACAGATGCAAACAGGATGCTGAGATTTTCAACAGTGATTTTATAGCTCTAGCACTTGCATTCTCAACAAAGTTTAGTCAGAAGCCCCCTCCCAGAAACTAACTTTCTACAGTCTCTATTCATTTTATCAATTCTAAGTAGGGACATTTCCCACTCAAGCAAGTTTGCCAGTGCAACTGAAAAAAAAATAAAAAAATCTATCACTAAACTTCACATCATGAAACACTGCTGTAGATGTCACTGGGCAGACATATTGCTCCAAATGAAGAATTATTATAAAGTGCAATCGGTAAGATCTTTTTAGTCTGCTTTTCCATTTATATTCTGCTTCATTTCATTTGATTTAAAAAAAAAATAAAATCAACCCAGACTTATTATCTGTGCCCATCATTTTCCATGCTAAAAGTCTAAAACATTTGAATCAAACTATTATCTTGCTGTCAAGCTGCCAACAAGCCCAGAGCTCTACTCTCTTACTTCCTGGTTTTACCTATATTCCTTCCACATAGGATCAAGCAATAAGTTCTCTCTTAAGATTTAAAGCAGCAGCACATGTTTACAGGAGATCATAAGAGAAAGATACTAACTTTTGTGGATAATCAGCTTCTCCAGCTTCCTCTTGGCAGCAGCTCTCTCCACAATCTTCTGGTCGACAGTATTTGCTGTCACAAGACGAAAAACAACCACTGGCTTTGTCTGGCCAATTCTGTGACACCTGTCTTGGGCCTGCAAGTCTGACTGGGGGTTCTAAGCAGAGAAAGAAACAACTTAGCTGCACACCATTAACCTGTTTTAAAGAGACTTGGCACAAGCAACATTTCAATAGCAACCTCGGAGCTGAAGCAATACGCTGGGCAGCCACAGTGTAACAGAATTCCACATGTCTTTTCAACTCGTCCATGCCAGGCTCTGCTGCTCTACCTGCACAGCCAGAGTAACCCAGCCAGCCTGGACTGCTTCTGCACTCTGTGCTGCAGTTTTCAACAGATGGACACGTTCTGTATACCAAATTTAGCCAAGGGCACTGGCTGTATCGGTTTATGGGGTTTTTTTGTTGGAGGATCAAAACAGGGATTAAAGTTTGCAGCCATTTCTGAGGTACTTTAGCTCTCCTGAAGCTGAATAATCATGGACACAGCAGAGCTGGCTATTAAAATAAAGCAACGACATTTTGGTATCTTGGTCATTTCCTTCCATACCCTTCCCTCTTCCTAGCCTCCAGACTCACAGGAGCAGTAGAATCCTAGCTAGCTAAAACATAGGTGGCAAGTCACAGGAGGACATTCAAAGGGCTATTATAACACAGCAGCTGTTGGAGACAGGGAACCTGTAGAAGGGTCCAAGTACATTCAAACTTAAATAACTTATTTGACATTGTAAGAAGGAAATACATCTTCAGCTGCAACAGAAAAAAACCCAACCTCCTGCTTTTAATGTAACTCAAAGAGTAAATAGGCTAGTTTTGGAAAGCAACTCTAACGCATCCAGTAAGCTAAGGCTTTTCAAACAAGGCTGTACATTTCACATATTACATGTTTGCATACTCTATATACCATTTTCTTCTTCTTAAAGTTATATAAGTTATGTATAACATAATGAGTCAGTAAATGATTATCAAAAAAGCAGCAATAGAAAAGTATTTTAAGACACATATCATAAATTGTGGACATACCCAGTCACTATCATATATGATAACTGTGTCTGCCGCAGTCAAGTTAATGCCCAAGCCACCAGCTCTCGTACTCACTAAGAATAGGAAGACTTCAGGGTCAGTATTAAACTGATGGATCTGGAAGAGAATTCGTCTATTAAAAAACAGCAGATGGATGAAACACAACATAGCTAATGTTTTGAGATCTGTGTTTAAGAAGATGAACACAGCTAAAACACGCTGTCAGAGGCCAAATTTAAGAAACATTGCATGCATTTGGGAGAGGACAAGACTAAGAAGTGAAGCAATTATTTTCCTGTCTCATGATTCCAGTCAATTACTTGTCTAATACAGAGTGCAGGTGACTATAGGCACATACAGTCCAAATTACATTCACCTCCATCCACACAATCTACCATCCAGTGACACTTTCTTCCCCAAGTTGAGCATAGTCCAAACTGACAGAGCCTAAAAACACATCCACTTCCTGACAAGCAACTATCTAAAATAATGATGCCAACTTGACCATAACTTCCAGGTACCCTGCACACCTCCTCCTCTTTCTTCAAAACTAAGAGTAACTTTCTGGCCTCTTACTTGGTACTTAGTCTACTTTTCACTGTAAGATGTTTCGAAGTACGAGCACAGCTTCTACCAGGTCCACTGGTCTACTTAGTCTGACCACCTCCATGCTGGTAGAAAACTTGAGGAGTATAGCAATTTTCAGGACTTTAGTCACAGCAGAGAACAAGAAACCATCACCCAAGTACGAAGGTAGAAGGAGCTACCCAAGCTCTCTAGAAAGCCCATATCCTACAGGCTCTCCTGGACATCAGCATCGGCAGCACCAGCAACAAATCACCGAGCTAAGAAGAGCCCTGCTGGACTTAAAACTGGTGACGTGGAAATTTTTCCTCATCTTGCACCTATAACACACTTTGGTAGGCACAAAATCAACTCCTAAAAATTCCCTGTAAGTACAAAACTTTACTACCTTCATAAAAGTCACTATAGATTGCTGCCATGTTGTTAAGGAGGCTTTCCTCTTTAAGAAATAGGCCTAACAGCAGCAATTTAAGCAGTCAGGTGTTTGATTTTCCTCAGCCACACTTTGGCACAGCAAAAAAAGAAAGCACAGGGAAACACAATTTGAGCTAGATGCTTTATCATCTGCCACTGTTCTTCTGCATGTTCATAAAACACTAGTGCATACTTTGGAGATCAAATGCCAACTGCAGAACATCTCTTAGATGTACCCTGTGTATTTCCTCCATCTATGCACTGCTCTTTTACACCTCTGAAAACCCTCATGACTTTTTTAGAACCACCCTGCATAACTGCTCTTCAAGATAAATACATGCTGCAGTAGCAAGGCATTCTGTGGTTACCTGAAGAACAAAACCCAACAGATCGCACTGAAACAACTCAAGTGACATTTCAGCCTGAAGTTACTGGGTACACTAGGTTACACTAGGTAAAAAAAAAAAAACATTTCCTGGAAAGCTACTTTATTTGGCCTTGGACTTGCAGTATGCTCCGATAGGTGCATTGCACACTGGATGCTAGGAAACAATGTGTACAGGGCTAAAACTGGGACTAGCATCTGCCACGATCTAAATATATACTTCACAGCTGGGCAACAGTATGTGAGCACCCATCACTCTAGGCATACCCCAAGATACTGGTTAGTAACACATTTCATTGCTTCAGTATTTCTGAGCAGCAGACATTAAAGCAGCAGCAGGGATGTCAGTTTAAACATAGATGTCTTTTACCTATTAAAGGCTAAACACTGTAGAAATCATATTCCAGTGTCATAGGAACAAGCAAAATTTGCTAACAGGCTCAAAGGGGATGTACATTTACTTACATTTTCTTCTCTCTCTGAGTAGGACATAGAGCCATCCAATCGACTAAATTTGAAGTCTCTCAAATAGCAGTAATCCATCAAAATGTCAAGCATCAGACTCATCTGCGAGAACAACAAAACCTACAAAACCAGGAAGATTCCTTAGTAGCTTTTTTTGGTCATAAGGAGACAACTGTGCCTGCCTCCTCTCTCCCAAATCATTAGCTTTACCTTATGTCCTCTTTTTTTCAGCTCTGGAAGCATCCGGTCCAAGAGTAGAAACTTGCCTGAATTCTTTACTAGATCTTCATCAATCTTAGAATAGGGGAAAGGGGGATCA
>NW_009697324.1:0-16075 GCF_000703405.1 Apaloderma vittatum | reverse complement strand
GATACCAAAGGTTCCCAAAAATCAAAAGCACCAACAGAATCTTTCAGAATGCTTCTCACAGAAACAAATGTCTTTTTAACTAAAGATGTAAGATTAGAAACAACACCAAGCTACATTGAATCCATCAAATCATGATGAAACTAAATCAAACATCATCATTTCATATACCAAAGTAACTTCAAAAAAAATTAGTTTCCACCCCATTTCTGGAAGGAGAAACTCTTTATTTTAATTTTTCCGCGTGGAAAAGCACTACTGCTTCTTTCCCAGCTTGTAATTAATGCACAAGGCTTCCACCTAGTGGATGTGACAAAGGACTGCTATGCAAGTTACTACACATCAGCCCAGTGACAGAAGTTGATGGAGCAAGTTTTCACACTGCTACCTTAGATTCATTCCTCTTTTGCTCAAGAGAGTTTGTTAGATCTAATTCTTGACATGGCCTAAAAGCCAGGACATAGAAACTTCTCAGGTCTAAGCGATGCAGCAGCCACCTCCATAACTCCTAAACCATTCTCCTAAGCAGGTACTAGCTCCTGCAAGTGGTGTCAACTGTCAAACAGTTTGCATGTTCTACACAGTAATTTCCCCTCATCAACATGCCTGGGCTCTCCTTTTTGTGCACTGACTTTACATTGATTGGCTTCAACAGCTTGTTCCTAAGCGCAGATGAATTTGTTATCACCCACTGAACAGGAAACATGACTACACATGCCCAGAAAACTACATTTAGAATGTGCAAGCAACTTCTAGTTGTTCAAGATTCTTTCAATTCAGATTACTTTATACTTTCCTATATTGCCAACTGCGTTGTGTAGATTAAACTACCAGCTGGTCTTTGTGATATCATTTTTGATTTTTCCCTTCTGAGGAGGAGAAAAGATGCTCTACTCTCTGAGCAGATGACTGATATACTTGGTTCAACCCTTCAACATCTCAGAAGTTACCACCACATCTGCTGCAGTGTGTACATTTGTGCTGTCAAAAGTTCATCACGGTCAACGTTTTTTGTTTTGAAAAATAACCTTTGTGAGGAGAGTTTGAGGCAGATCCTAAACCACCCTGAGTCAATGGAACTCAGCTGCTGTTTAAATTCAATAACTTTGCTCTGAGCAGATGAGCACTGTCATAATGAAGAACACCATGGCATCACTGTGCAAAGGCTGAACGGGCACAGAGGCTGAACTGCTCTCTGCAACTGCAGGAAGTTTCATACATTGATTCAGTACACTGCAGGAATTCAACGGGGAGGCTATGCCAAATACATTGAAAAGGTCATTCTTTACTCCTGTCAGCTCACAGTCTATTGCTTATTAACACCTGGAATAATTTTTCTCATAATCATTTTAAAAGATGTACCTTGAATTGTTGTGTAGCAGGGTCCAATGGATATTCAATCAGATAGGGGTGATTACAACATTTCCTTAGTAACATCATAACATTCTGCAGTTTAAGGTTCACCTCCGAATCCACGGGAAGGCTCACTTCTACCACTGGCCTTGAAAAGATAGATCATCTTATTAGTACACAACACATCACCTTATTATGCTACAGGAAAAAAAATAATAATAAAGCCAGAATCAAGGAATGGATTCACATAGTGTCATATGTCCTCAAAATCCCTCCGTTAGTAAAGTATTACCAGATAAAACTTATTTTAGCACCACACTTAGCAACCAAGGCACAACAGTTTGTTGGTTTAAAATACAAAGGGGTAGTCAGCAGTAATCAGAAGCAGAAAAAACAACTTGTACAAGTCACTCAGCAGAAAAGGAAACAGAAACAAGCTCTCTCTAGAACAAATGGTCAGATCTCCTGTGGAACAACACTTAATTCCAAAGTTAGTTCTCTGCCTATCCCTTTTCAGCCACATGTATCCATTGCAGGACTCATAATGAATACAGTTCCTTAGCTCTTCCACATCTAATTACCATCTCCAACATAAGGGATATGTGCTTACCATAAAATTAATACAAAGTATTACTGGACTAAAATAAATATCTAACAAAATAAATACATTTCAACCATGAAGATTAACCTGGCTTTCCTTATGTTCAAGATTTTGTAAAAAAACCTAAGAGTCAACTGTAGTTAGCACACCAGCACAATCCCTAGTCTTTGAGTCAATGATAGATATACCTGTGAACGTCATTGGACATCAGAGACAAAAGGTTTACCTGAACCTTGCAAAGCCTAGCAGCAAGGCAAACCCTTCAGTTCTCTGTGTTGCCAGCTGTACCCAGGATCTAAGCTATTACAATGAGACTTCAACTACCACATAACTAAGATGAAGCAGTTCTTCCCTGGCTGGCACCCAACACCATCTCAAACCTTAAGGCCTCAGTAAAACCACAGTTCTTCACTTTCAAAATGTTTTAACAGCCCAAAGGAATTACATTACACACTAGGACACTTTAGCTCTTTTAAATTATCAATGGCACTATTGTCACAGTATTTACTTAGGACTGTGACTAATGAAAACAAGGACTTAAAAAGCAGTTTTACTGCCACATCCTACAAAGGTCACAAGTCTAAGAGTAAATGTCTGGTGCTTAACTACAACTCTAATGAGGCACTGAGTGATAGTACAACCTAATCATTGCTATCATTTGCCAGTGAATATCAGGTAAAAGAAACAAATCATAAAGCTACAAGGGTAGTGAATTACAAAATACCATTCTTGATCAGTTTGAATAAGCAAAGCTCTGGAAGCAAACTAAGAGGAAATTATTCAGTATAATAATAATTTTTTAAAAAATCTTTTAGGGCAGGCACCTCTCTTTTTCTACTTCCTCTTGCATTTTACTGATGAATTTTTCCAAGTCATCAGGTGAACCATTATGTTCTTCACAATAATCAATCTGTTTTCGACTACGGCGTTTTGGTCGACCTGTAGGACTCAACTCAACTACTTCCTCCTGTGGGAAACAATAACGTTGCCATCAACAGCAGACAGCTTCAGGTTCAAAGGCCTATGCTGACCTAACAATTCTCAATACTGAAAAGAGGTTTCAGTCATAGGTGTCATGCAGTACCTAGTCTCAGCAGCTACAAGTTTTGCTAAGTAGAAAACGAAGCCCAGATTTTAAAGCTCTGTATTGCAGATTTTGAAAGCTCCTGCTTGATATTTAAAAGCTGCGCTAATACCTTACTGATTTTACAGCAGAAACCGTCAGCTCTATGAAAATGGTCTTCTTTTTTCCCCCCAAGCTAAAAGTAATCAAGAACATATTTACACTCACATCATAAAAATGAGATTCAAATAAATTACAAGAGCATCACATTAAAAATTTAAGCAAAAAGTGAGTTTCGTTATAATGGTAATGAAGCAATTCCAGCATGGTTTTGCCTACAAGCCGTTTATACCAAGCACATTTCTAATATCCGTATTAGTAGATACTTAAACACATCTAGTGAGGTGGCTGAGTGCCATCCCCGGATGTGTTTAAGTGTCGCTTGGATGTCGTGTTGGGTGATATGGTTTAGTGGTGAACTTGTAGTGTAGGGTTAATGGTTGGACTCGATGATCCCAAGGGTCTTTTCCAACCTGAATTGTTCCATGATTCTATACCTCATTATTTCCAAGCAGTTTCCTAATGGTGCGATTTACAATGGCAGTATAGAAAGTTTCTTGCTTCTTTGTCAGGGGTGCATACACCACAACTTCTCGTTTAGGAGGAACCTCAAGAGCAACATCAGATTTCAGTCTTCTCAGTAAGAAAGGTGTCAGAATCTGAAACATTGAGCAGATGTGTTACATTTACTCAAAGCTCTCAACCTGGCTAGTTTAAAAAAAACAAACAAACAAAACCCCACAAAACATCACACATACAAACATGTCTGTATGTAATGCTATTTTGACAATTTAAAACAAGGGAGTTAAATTTGTGGAGTTCCATATTTAATTTTCTAATATGCATGGTTACTCCAAAAATTTTATGCACATGCAGGTAAGACGTGTTCAAACAACATGCAGATTGACATTGAAAATTTTTGAGATGTTTAGTAAGGGTGCAGTAGTAGCTACACTACAGACCTTTAAAACAATTTTCATTAACTGAATGTAGTCTTATTACAAGACAGATGATTTTGACTGTCATATTTCTTAAATCAAGTTACTCCAAGAAAGCCCCAAGGTTTTAACCAAAATAAACAACAAATTGTCACTGACAATTATATCAAGAAGTTACAATTTATATCTCTCACTATCAGGTTATAACTGGAAGATGACAGTTCTGTAAGCGTTTACTTCCGTAACTCCTTTAAAAAACAAGTTCAGAGTGTTAGTTTGAAGACAGGCACATTATACAACTAGTTTGTTCAAAGGCTTTCTGTTCAACGCCTAAAAGTTACATAAATTCCCTCAAAGATGTCTTTTAACAAACTATACACCAATTATATCTTTTGGCAAACAGAAGCTAGCAACTGCAATTAAGTTTGACTAAACTCAATTCAGTTCCAAGAATAAAAATGAGTCATTATAAAAAGAGGTATATTGCTCCTTTCAGTGCTCAAGTACTGTAAAGACTGAAAAAAACCCTCAAGTCTAAGAAAGCCCAAGAGCACCACAATAAAAGCCTCAAGCTCAAAATTCAGCTCCATAAATAAGACTGATACACTTCAAAACAATGGTCAATGTTAGAAATAAACAATGAAAAATACAACACAAAGAATAAGCAAAAACCTGATGCAGCATATGTAAGATGTTTTGCTCCCTTTCTTTAGCAATAATATCTTCGGCAGTTTCGGTAATGCTGGTAATATCAAACCAAGATTCAAAGCTATATATAAAAAAAAAAAAAAAAGCCAAAAATTAATAGCTTACTTCACAGCTACTATTCTTCAAGCATTTTCTTGTCTTACCCTGCGATTTAGGAAAAACAAAGCACTAATATCCATCATAAATAGGGGGTGAACAGGAGGTGTCTCTGAAATACATCTGTCAATTCAGATGCGTGAGGTTTTAATAAAGTAAAAATACTTGCATTACGTGGAATATTCACTATGATCTATTACACTCAATCTAGTATTTTCTTCCAAAATTAGTCTAAAGAATGTTTTGGCATCATTATTCCACCTACTGCTTCAGAAAAGGATCCATTCCCCCAGGGGCCTCGCGTCCAAACTTTCTCCAGCACCTCAGAGAACCTCAAGCAGCATCAGGCACTTATGATTACACAACACCTCTTCCCCAAAAATGCTCACGTCTTAGCTCTCAGAGTTGAGCTTCCACTATCCATAGAGCGGAAAATTACTTCACTTTCCTTTCTGAAACAACTAAGTGCAAAGGCAAAGCACATTTCAAAGCGTTTACCCACCAAAGAATCATACCAAATTACAACCATACCATAAAACAGCTCTTCACAGGCTGATTCAAGTTTAATAATTAAAGGGTCACAATGATGCTCATACAGAACAAAGGGGAATAGTTCTGAGCATCAGATCACAACCCACCTTTTCAAGTCATCAAACACATCTGGCAACAGGAAGTTAAGCAATGACCAAAGTTCTGCCAAATTATTTTGCAGGGGAGTACCAGTCAACAAGAGTTTATTGTCCGCGTTAAATCGTTTCAATTCTCTGACAAGACGGCAGTTCATATTTTTAATCCTGTGACCTTCATCTACTATCAGGTATTTCCAAAAGCAATGCTACAAAAAGAAAGCACATTACAGTAAATCTTAGCTTTACTCCACCAAAACATATCAGATGAGATAAGCAGCACTAATGGACAAGGAGATCAGTAAGTCTGCAAGTGGCACCAAGTTGGGCAAGAGTGTTGATCTGCTTGAGCACAGGAAGACTCTACAGAGGAATTTGGACAGGCTGGATTGATGGGTTGAGGCCACCTGTATGAGGTTCAAAGAGGCTAAGTTCTGGGTCCTGTACTCGAGCCACACCAACCCCAGGCAACGCTAGAGGCTTGAGGAAGAGCAGCTGGAAAGTTGCCCAGAGGAAAACGACCTGGAGGTGCTGATCGACAGCTGGCTGAACATGAACCAGCAGTGTGCCTAGGTAGCCAAGGACAACAGCATCCTGGCCTGTACCAGGAATAGCATGGTCAGTAGGACCAGGGAAGTGACTGTTTCCCTGTACTCAGCATTGACGAGGCCACACCTTGAATAACATGTTTGGTTTCGGGCCCTTCCTTACAAGAAAGACACTGAAGTGCTGGAGTGGGTCCAGAGAAGAGCAAAAAAGCTGGTGAAGGGTCTCAGGAACAAGTCTTATGAGGAGCAGGTGAAGGAACTGGGGATGTTTAGTCTGCAGATATTCGGATATTAGGAAAAATTTCTTCACTGAAAGGGCTGTCAAGCATTGGAACAGGCTGCCCAGAGAAGTGGTAGAGTCACCATCCCTGGAGGTATGTGGTGCTTAGGGATATGGTTTAGTGGTGGAATTGGCATTGCTAGGTTAATGGTTGGACTTGATCATCTTAGAGGTATTTTCCAACCTACACAATTCTAGTAAGACTGACTGATACTGCTTGTTACAAAGATTCCATTTACTGGTGTTTCTCACTTCAACAAGATTACAAGAGCTGAATCTAAATACCTAATGCCATACACAGTTATCACATTTAGAAAGCCTGAGTGATTACAACAACCTTCTACAAGAAACTCATCTTGCTCAAACAACTATCCTGATGTTAATCATGACATTTTTTATCCTTTACCATCACCTACAGAGAGGTAATAAAAAGAGCAGGTATGCTTTAACTATCTGCTTAACTTCACTTTTCGGATAGTGTTCTGTATGAAGAATTTAAGTACAAAATTCCAGAGCCACTGCTAACCAAGGAAACAGAAGTGAATGCCAATATAAATGCCACAGTAGGACACCCATTGCACAGTTGGCATTGCAAGGGTTTTCTACTATATTCAAGAGCATTGCTATTAGCAATGAGGCATTCCACCTGTATTAGGGCTTTCAGGGGAACCAAGATACCTGCAGAGCATTTTTGTCTCGCATCGCTATTTCGAAGGAAGTAATGACCACAGGATGGATTTGCAGAGATCCTTGTCGCGAATGAATTTTACGAACCAGTTTACGACGGTCCTGCTGAGCTCCATGATAGAGCATAAGTGGAATCTGAAAAAAAGAGGTTTAGAAATCAGATGAACTAAACTCAAATCTAAACAGAAGACAGTAGACAATTAGCTCTGTTGCAAGAAGCTGTAAATACACAGTAAGCCATGGCACAGTGTGTAGTAACCATGTAAACAACTACAATTAAACCAATGTCCTATATAGGGAAAGCTTCAAGACAAAGAATTAGTATAAGAATTGAACTACTTGTTTTTTTAAACCCAAGGAAGAAAACAAAAAAAAAATTTTCATTTTTTTACCTCTGGAGTAAATCTCTTGAATTCAGACATCCAATTTGGCAGAGTAGACAAAGGACCACATACTAAGAAAGGACCAGAGACTCCACGCTCCACCATCAGTGCTATTGTTGCAATACACTGAATCGTCTTCCCCAATCCCATTTCATCAGCTAAAATGCCATTGATACCATTTTCCCAAAGCATCTGCAAACCCAGAAAATGAAACGTAAATGCAAAATAGCCAACACACCCTAGGAACTCTAGACATCTTTGGGAATGTAACACCTGCAAAAACTCTTTACTAAGCAATTTTATGTTACAGAAGAGTAAGGTTTCTCCACAACAAAAATACAAGCATCTTGTAAACCCCAGATATTCATACTTAAGCACTTCAACTGCAAGTACACTTCATACTACCCAAACTTTTACTTATCCTAGCTCCAAAGAATTCTCTTAGCTCCCCCCTCTAAAAGATGTTATTGTGCTGATATTTCAGTTTTATCTGTTCAAATAGCTTCTATAGACACAGTTACTTCACCACAGGAAAAAGGTGTAATTCTGACCAACACAGCCAGCTGCTGCAGCAAAAGTTCTCTGTGCAGACAGTGGCTATTGTGACAAGTGACAGAGTAACTCCTCACAAAAGAACAGAAAGACAGATACAAAAGTGTTCTTTGGCTACTCTATACACTATTCATACAGATTCATAAAGAAGGTTATTATAATTGAGGGTCCAAGGAAGCTGTTTTTCCTCTCCCAGCACAGGCCTGTCTTCCCTATGCACTTCCCAGTGACAGAATAGAGTTTAGCAGCACTCACTTGTGAAATCAGCCTAAGCCTGTTAAAACAAGATACATATGCTTGTGGGGAAGAAAAAAAGGCTAAGGGAAACATGCAATCAGTAGCAGAATGAAAATTAGTTCTGTCTAGCTCTGATAATCAAAAAGCAAAGTTGTTCTCATTTGGCTTGCAAGCCAAACTGGGTAGAAGTTAAATATGTATGTGGGCATTTTTATGGCAAGTTTTAGTTCTTGATTTCAAAGGCTAAGGAGGAAACATTTTGATATAACTAGATAGATTCCAAGATGCATAGAATGGAAAACTCATCTGTGTCAGGCCTGCAAGACAGTAGGTCTTTAAACACTTACAGGCTAGGTATTCAAGCCTTTGAGAGAAAAAAATAAAGACTGTCCCTTAGTAGCATATATAGTCCTTCTGCTGTCGCAAAGTATTTGTAAGGAGAGGCTGAAAACAGTTGAATAAAAAAATAGATGGAGAAAGGGAAGACAAAGAACACCAACCAGAAAGTCTAAAGAAACAGTTACAGATACAAATATCCTTCTCCATGCTGAAACAGCACATCTGCTGCTTGTTTCCTAATACCAGATTCTGGTATCATGAGAAATCATAAAGAACTGTCTCTCTTCTTCACCTTCCCTGTACCAACTATGACCACAGACTTCTTTTTCCAATCAGCAACATATTCAATTTCATCAACAATCACTCCATACCCTTAGCCACTCCATGCCTTCCACTTGGTACCACCTCATTACACCTCCAGTAAAAATCTTTGGCTGCTGAAACGGCACTGGCTGTCCATTGAATTTCCGTACTGGATCAAGAAATTGCTTGGCACTGTGTCGTACAGCTTGACACAATCTATCCTTAATAACACTATTTGAGTCTCCATTTTTCTGCAGATCTTCCGGGCACAGGTTGTCAGAAGAGCTTTCATCCTACAGAGGGAAGTTCAAGGAATATGTGACAAGCGGGATGCACATCAAAGCTCTTTCCCAATTTACACCACTCAATGGGCAACGAAGTAAGCCAGCCCCCGACACAAAGATTTGTTGTCAACTCAGGAGTATAATTCAGTTTTAGGATTAACATTGCCATGTAGATGTCAACATGCAAAATACCAATGCCTTATATGCACTCCTTTAGAAATGAAGAGGAGTGATAACTATAGAAGCAATTGGACTTATAATTTTCTACCCACAGAAGCAGGCAAGCTTAAAACCTTTCTCACAGCGGCTGGCATCTAATGCAGCTACTTCCCTTCTGTAAGTGGATTCTAGAGAGTCTTGGAAAGAAATTCATACTATGCATGTTTCTTTTAAACCACAACAGAAGCAGATCACACCTATTACCTCCATGCCTGAATACTATATGACTACGTCTTAAGGTTTTATAAGCCAGCATAAATATTTATTGGCAAATTCCTATTTCCTTTGTTTTTGAAACTACATGCAACTGGTAAAGTATAAGTATGCTCAAATTCAGTGTTTTAAAAAAATAAAAGTTTTTGACCTCAAAAAGGTGAGTATGGAAGTATTTAAGTGTATTCACTTGCACCACTTTTAATAATTTTCTAATTCAGGACTTCAGTATCTAGCAGAGAGATATTCATTTGCAGGAAAAGTTTAAACATAGGACAAAGCATAAAAAGCCCTCCCTCCCTTTGGGCTTAACACAAACTGCAATAACATGTGCCAACATACCTGATTTTCCACTTTCCTTTTTTTTGCCACTGATAATATTTCCTGGAAATAAAGAAAAAAAACCTGTTTATACACTTCTCAGCCTTAAAGACTACTACAATTTGTATTTCATAAAATCTTTTATCTGAAGAATCTGGACATAAAAAAGCCTTCCATATAACATCACTAATCATCGAGTGACTCTAAACAAGGCCACAGACCACAGAAGACATTCCAACTACCAACTCTAGCTAACTGAAAATTCAACTGCTGAGGTAGTTTAAGAAGCCTCCCCACAGGCTTTAGGGAGGGGAAAAAAAAAAAAAGCATCTGAATTCCAAAGATCTGACAACATCGCTTTGTTACATAGATCTCTGTTGGAAGAGAGTCATACATTACAGACAAACTACTGTTGGTCGATAGGCTCTGACGGCAATGTACGAGAATATATTGCTCTAAAATACAGATTCCATACAGTAGTTGCCTCACCAGTTAAAATCTGTGCCCCAAAAACCCAGACAAGCCTATTTATATCCTACCTCTTTGGACATAATTTCTGAGATGTTGTATGTCCCATCTTCTCTTCCTCTCTTCTTTTTTGCACCTATAAGATAACATTTGAATTTAAACAACACATCAATTAAAGAAACTAAAAACACCAGTACCGAAAAAAAAGCAAAGTCTAACACATTACCCGACTTCTCGTCTTTGACATCAGGTGGATTTTGACCCTAGGAAATAAACACAGGAAGAAGTTCATTGTCTCATGCATCTCTAGCTATCATGACACAGATAAAAAGATGTGACCAGTCTCAAACTGCTGCCTTTGAAAGCTTCTTGGGACACCTTTACTATTAAACAATTTTTAAAAATATAGCCAAAAAATGTTCCTCCTTATCTTTTCGACTACTTATTCAGCATCTTGACCGAGCAAAAAAATCATTGCTAAAATAAAAAGCTTCAAGATGAATTCAAACCCTTTTCTTCAGTAGAAATCAGTCAGAAACACCACCTTAAGATGACTGTCATGATATGCATTTTTTAAGCACTTTTAAAGTCTCATTATGGTTAAAATAAACATGAGATAGATCCTGTAAGTCAAATACTGGCTAATTAATGTATTTAATTTACCTACCTTAATCAAAATTAAGACCATAATTCGTCCCGCCTTCAGAAAGTTTCATAAAATAGCTAGTTATCCTTACCTTGGCAGATTTCAACATCATCTCTCTCTTTTTTTCTAACTTTTCTTTCCTCCTCTGTTCCTAAAAACAAAAACCAAAACAGACATTTTTTATCTTTCAATAACACCCATAACAGAACTATCCAATATATAATTGCTAACATGCATAGATTACATTGGTAATGTACATTTTTCCAGTCTACATATTTTTGTGCTCCTTGCAAAACAGAAAGCAAAGTAAGTAGCCTACAAAGCCTTTAAAAAAAAAAAAGTGTTTTCATATCTTGAAGAATTTAAGATTTTTATCCATCTCCTTCGTCTACTTGCTGAAAGCAAAAGGACCTCAGAAAAAGGATTAAGATAACATAGTATCTACCAGATGGAGCAAAACTTTGTGCCGGAACATGCATCCTATTGATGAAGGCACCATGAATTCGGGCTGTCAGCTAAACTCAAAAGGAAATTCCTGCAGTCTGCCAGTGTCATTTTTCTAAGAAAATCCTTGCCCTGGATCTTTCTCTAAGATTATCCCTCTCTCTCATACCTAAACTCTTGCAGACTTGTCCATAAAGGTGCAGTTAAGAAAGTTAAGATAAAGTTTGATATGAATTCAACAGCCCAAGGTTTAAAAAAAAAAAAATATTTATGGAAGCTCTTGTTTAAGAACAGCATGGCCTCAAAACATTGTAATAAATCTGTCTGAGGTAGGCCTACACTAGCATCCTCAAGACATGCCTGATCCTCAGTCTTCAGTAATTAACACAAATAGGCTGCACAACTTCCTACATGTCGATTCTTTACATATTCGTCCTCCCTCCAGGATTTCTAGCTCCCATAAACTTTGTTTCTTATTTCAATTTTTTTTCCTACCACTCAGGCCAACTGAACAACTGTAAGGATATTAGTGTCACCTTTAGACTGTAATGTTACGTTACAGTTTATGCTCTTTCCAGTCTGATTTATCTGTTAATTTGTAGAACAAATTCTGTATATTATGTACTGTACTACTTCGTTCCTGGACAGTAGTTCCAGAAGATTTTCATGCTACTATAGCAATTTTAACAGTGATTTCACTTCAGTTCATATGGCTGAAGAGCCAAGAAGCCCCAAACAGATAGCCACCCATCCTAAGAATCCTCGCTGCAGACAAGAACACACTTACCTCTAGTTGCTGCTGTTCCATTTTGGTTAGCAAGAATTTGGAATAGATGTTGCTTTTCTCAAGTAAATGTTGAAGTCTCTTATAGCGCATTTCACTTGACTCCCTGTCCCAAGAAGTGCGAGCCTGGCCAACACAAAGAGATGCCAAGTATTTAGAGATGCTTCAGAGCTAATGCTTAAGGGTTCTTCTGTGGAATAACTACAACTGCCACGCACACATACAAAACCTTTCCCTTCCAATCATTCCCACTGTATCAACTCACACGTACTGAGGGTTGCATTCACCTGCCTACGTAAAACACTCGGCAACAGACATGCTTCCAGTGCAGGAGCACAAGGCATCCAAGGGCTCAAAGGTGTCTCAATTTCAATTTATAGATTTAGAGCTGTCCTGGTTTGGGCTAAACAGAACCAGTTCTACTCAGTGATTTTACTTTTCAGCTCAGTCTCTCCTAATAGGCTGCACCTTCTGACATTAACAACATGTTTTTGCAGGCACTGCCCGCTACTAGAAGTGATAACACCCAATGTTTACAGTTACTACCAGGGATTGAGATACGGAAAGGCTCTTGCTTATATACTTGCTCCTATAATGGCCAAGGTCACTGCTAAATCTTGTGCAACATGTCAGGGGGGCCAGGAAGTAAAAGGGTCACAAAGAAGTAAAAAGGTCACACCTAAGGGAGGAATGGAAGGACACGTGACCCAAACCTGATCAACAACGTATTCCATTCCATATGCATCATATTCAGTATAAACCTGAGGTTAATCCCTCTTCTTCAATGACTAGTGAACACTGTCCATTCTTCTGCCCTTGATCCTGATCCCCAAGTTCTTGAATCTGGGAGGGAGGGGGTGAGGTGGTGTTGTTATTATAAAACATCTGTCATTCATTCAGCAGTTGGCCCAGTCCTAACCCTTGACAAGAAAAAAATGAAATTGATTTGCAACCTGCAAAATTGAAGGGGACAAAGAAGAAAAGCCCTGCCTGACAAAATTCTGCATAGCCTTCCAAGTACTGCTTTAGACTGCTTCATGTGCTGTTTGCACAAAGGTATCTCTTCATTATGAACTAGACAGTCAGATAGCCACAAAACCGTTATGACTAATTCAGAGGTCAAATCAATTCCCAGTGTGAAAACAGTTACTCCCACTTTTGCTGACAAAACACATACATACTTTTAAAAATAACTTTTGCTGAATTAGTCAAAGCTATGCATTTAGAAGTTTGCTCTTAAAAAAAAAAACCCAGAACAAGACTCCCTAAAAAAGTTTAAAGAAAAAGCATTCATCTAACATTGCCTGTTAGACTGAGATATCAAACAACTGAAAAGGTAAATTAGCACCTCCAAGAGAAACCCCAGAAAGACAGGATGCAGAGCTTTACAAGATGCTTATCTACACCACTGCCTTCAGAAGAAACACTGGGGGAAGGGCACGCTGAGACAGAAGGGCAAGGGAATCTTCCAAAACTACATAGACTAACAGGCAATGAAAAAGGCTATTAGCTGAAACAAGGGAAAACTGATGTGATGTACAAGAGCATGTTTCTCTGCTCCAGAAATCACACCTTTATTTTCCACAAACAGTATTTCATGTCATTCTTATGAGGTAGTGACAACTGTATTCTTTAAAGATGAAGATCTATCTCGACAAGTTCTTGGGGGAAGAGACTGTCTTCCTTTGATTCTCCATATGGTTTTCATTTGCTTCTGCTCTCCCCAATCCAGGTTTTTTTCTTCAGGTGAAAAGTACCTGAGCTCAGAAAGATAAACTCTTAATGGCTATGCCAAGGGAGTATATACTTAAAACCAAATCACTTCATTCAGCAAATTGCTATTGCTCACTTTGGACTGGAGTCAACAGAGCATCCTTCCATTTAATTAGTCAGTCTGAAGGACTATTCACTTAATCAACTCAAAATTTCAAGGGGAGGGGGGAAAATCCCTCAGATAATGAACAGCATTGACTCTCACGATTTTTCCACCTCACCCTTTGAAGTTTTCCCCTTTTTGACTAAAAAGGTCAAAAAATTCACCACTCTATCACTCTACAGTCTTCTATATTTGCATAGTGGTGTTTTGCCATCAGCTCTTCTCAGAAAGAACAAGTAACTCTTTTTGTTGAACTGCTGTACAAATCACCTGGCAGGTAGCTTGCCAAAGTGACAAGTACAAAAAAAACCCGAGAAGCTTCAAGAACATCAACTACCCCCAAGACGCCAGTAAGCTTGGGTTTAATGAGCTTAAAACCTTGGCCTTAGCTTGCACAGAGAAGGCACGCAGAAGCACACAGGACAATGGAGTGATACACTTACCAGAGGTAAGCTCTGTGGATTTTCAAGAAATGGTGAGAGCACAAAAAAACCCTGCAGCCCTACAACATCATAGCATTGTTACAAAAGTGGTTAGTTGTGAAAGCAATTAAATTCTAAGTCCTTTCCTCAGTATTTCTTGTACAATGAAATTACTTGTTCTACAGAGTTTTCCACCTTACCCTCCCAAAGCATTGCCTCCAAATTTTTAGTTCCAAGTGCAATCAAGGAATACCTGAAGAGAAGTTCAGGCAGGCTCTATTACGACTTATTGTCTGCAAGAAAGATTACAAGACTTCTGGGAGAATATAGCATTATTTTTTAACTACAGTATCACAAAATGCTGCAGCCTAAAAATACGCCTTTATAAATCATAGCTTTCCTTAGTGAAAAAAGTAAAATTAGTTCAGGGCCTTAGTATTTGCATTTTTCATACTCTTAGAATAATGCTTTAATTTTTAAGATCTCAGTCTCCTGCGGGCTGAATACAAAGCTACATAATTAACAGAAAAGGGGAAAATGGGAGCACTCTGAAAGACAGAAAAAAACCAAACACTGGTTTCTAGTATTTTCAGTAATAGTCTTTGGAATACAATTCCTAAAAGAGCATTTAAGAGTTCTTTCAAGTTTACACCTTCCTTATACATGAAATACAATACCTTATTAGCATTCTGATACCTAGACAATTTGTATCAGCACAAGTCTAGAAGCATCCCACTTTCACATTCTCTCTCTAAAACAGATCGGTTAATATCAACCAATGCTCAATATTAAACATACACAGCAAGAGAGAAATGAAAGGTAGCAATGACTACGTCATTCAGGTTAGGAATGTTATTCCTTGAAGCAGCCTATATTTCCTGCAACCTAAGCAAAGTACAGGAACCAAACACCAACTCTCATGATGATTTCAGGTACACTTCGCCTGGCAGCAGTTATTTCTGCAGAAGACTTTAGATTTTAAAAGAAATAAACCGGATTTTTCTCCTCCTGTTTTCAAGCTCAAGCGGTTCCTGATCCCCTCAGCTCGGGGCACAAAACTGCCTGCAGGGAAGAGCAGGGGTGCAGACCCTAAGAGCCACTGGCATAAACCCCATCCTTTTGGGCCAGGCTTTTGAGGCTACACGACTTCCTCAACGCTGTTGCTCCCTGCAATATACCCGCTACCAAAAGAAATGTGTATTTCTGGAAAGGATAGATGGTATTTATAGAAGGACACTAACAGAGTCGCTTGTTTGGTGGGGGCGTTTTAATAACATAAGAAGGAAAAGAAGCTTTATGTACACATACAGAAAATGCGAACAAAAAACCCAAATCTTGCCTTTAATATTTCACATAGAAATTCAGAAGAATGTGAACTTACTACCTTTTCTGAAATCACTTCCTTTAAAGGCATGACATCGTAAGATTTTTTTTGCAAAAGTAAAGAGGTCATCTCGTTGCGAGCTTAGGTTTGCTGCTGACCGTTAGCTTTCAAAAAGCCACAATTTAATATAGAATCCTCCTGCGGATGATCAAAGGCGCTTGTGAACCACTGCCACAGCCCGGGACCTCGGCAGCCTCTTACGTGTGTTTGTTTGTTTTGGAATCGAAGGAGCTGCAGCACACC
>NW_009697323.1:26251-48976 GCF_000703405.1 Apaloderma vittatum | reverse complement strand
GCTGAAAGATGATGGAGAGCGGCCTGGCAACCACATCCACCAGCTCCCTCGGCACTCTAGGGTGTAATCCGTCAGGGCCCATAGATTTATGAGCATTCAGCTTATGAAGCAGGTTCATAACCACTTCCTCATGGATTGTGTAGGTCCTGTTCTGTTCCTTACCAAGAAGGTGTCCCTATCTTGGGTGAAGGAGAAGGAGCATGGCCCATCGACTGCCTCTTCTGGGTTTGTTCTCCCCACAGCGACATACTCCCTCCCTATACCTTATATTCTGACCTTATCTATTTCCCCCGCCGGGGTGATGTTTAACATGATTTGAGTGGAGAGTCAGGGACTATAGTTATATATGTTTAGCTTGTACTTCTCTGAGCTCACTAGCACAGTCAGGGGTGTCAGCTTTGGTATGCATATTAGGGATAATGAAGCAAAAGGCACCTTCAGGCACAGCCTTCAGGATTGTGTTGAAGTCGTTCATCTCCATCTGTCCACATTTTTTAGTCAAAACAGGGCTGTCCTGGCCCCATAAGACTCCCTCTTTCTGCTGCTTCTCTGTGCAGGCCTTGTTGATCTTCATCCCCAGTGTCTGCACAACAGATAAGCAGGCACCTTCATTCTTAATCTCTTGGGTTAAAATCTCATGCCCTTTCACCGCGTCACTGTATTTTGTGAACATTGTTCTTTTTAATACTTCTTACAGTCATTGATTTACATCCAGCCAGCTGGAGGTAAAGGTAACTGTGTGGAAAAAGCTCCTTTGGATAAGATTTTTGAAGAAACAAAACCCTGTTATCTTCCTTGTGCAGCTAAATCCTGTAGCTGAAGTCATCTGTTACTGGTATGAAGCATGTATGTTTAGCTGATAATGGCCAACACTCTCTGATTGAAATAGCCTGATCTGTCTCTCACAGCTCTTTAGCTCAGGGTGCAGAGGCAGTCTTACCCAGCTAAGGGTGTGAAGACTTTACAGTGATCTGCTTTTGTAATTGACTTCTCTGGAAAGACATCTCAGTCCTGGTATTTTTACTTAAATGCAAAACCATAACAAATCTTTTGGCCTGCAACAGCAGCTAACCCTGAAGTTGTATCTCAGCAGGACTGCCTTGATCAATGAAAGTTTTTCCCAACTACAAGTAAAAGCGTATCAATGTATATGCTGAAGTGGTGTTCTTGAAGCCAGTGAGGTTTTGCTTAACAATGAGGTTGTTAGGCTGCTAAGCGGAAGAGGTTTTGGCTTCTTTTCTATCATTTATTAAATCTGTATTTCTGCCTCTACTACGCAATACTTATCTTAGCAGAATAGTGCTTCGGTATTCTGAAATTTACTATTTTTTTCCCTTTTTAGTGCTTATTTCAGCAGTTGTCTGGACAGTGTCCACTCCTGGTAGCCATGTTTCAGTGCTGCCACATACGCCAAGTTCTGACAGTCATAAGGTTATGTTAAAATGCCTGCTCCTGCACTTTAAGATGTCAGCCTTGCAGGTAACTGGCAGTCAGAGATTAGGGCAGCATCAAATAAAGCTGACATCCTTTCTGTGCTAGTGACTTATTTTTACAATATTGAGCTTTAGAAGTTTCAGTTAGAGCAGTCCTTCTGTTTAATACATGCTCTTGTGAAAGGTTTGTGGTTGATTTATCTAACAGAAAATGTAAAAATTCATGGCGTAAGTTACAGATGCACTAGAAGTTTGGAATGCATCTGTAAGCACCAGGTGGTGAATGACTATAGGGGTTGTTATCAAAACATCTTTCATTAAAAATGCTAGGATTCAGATTATATCAACTGATGCAGTCATTGCAGCACAAAAAAAACCAAACTCTGTCTACCCAGAACGATGCAGTCTCTTGATACCTGCACCCTTTGAGGTTGATCAGGAATGAGTTTTCAAGAGCCTTCAGCATCTCTGAAGATCATGGACATGTCACTTCACAGACATGCCATCTTCAAAGGACTTGTTGCTTGTCTAGCAGTTCTTTTCTCCTGATCATACTTTGTTCATTTCCATGTCTTGCTTTTAAGTACAGATACTTAAAAATGGAAGAGGACACATCATGGCATTGTAGCCACATTTTCAGATAGATGCTTTTTGGGTTTTTTTGTTTGTTTGTTTTGTTTTGTTTTTTACTTGAGGTTTATTTGCAATTAAGTTAAAAGGAGATGAAACAAAGAATGATCTGTCCTTCTTCACAGAATGGATACTGCACAATCTGTGTGAACCAGGTTCTTATTATCTCTTATAGTAAGAACTGTTGTCATGTGTCTATATGTTAGTCTGGATATTTGTGGTATTCCCCTCTCAAGAAGAGGGAGGACAGGCATGAAAAGTGTTGATCTTACTAAGTAAGTACTGGATGGTTTGTATTTTAGACTTAGCGAGGCTCATCGTGTTTGATGGAAAGGCCTAAAAAATGGTCCATTGTTACTGGAGAACTTGTTGAAGGTGATGGTCTGTTTTGTACAAGACAGTAGTGTCATTTCCTTAATGAAGGAGTTTTTGGCTCTTTGTAACCTACTGTCCAAACAAAAAGAACCATGATTTGTACAATTGAATTGCCTTATTCCATGAGAAACATTATTATAGAATTGTGCTTCATTGAAGAAATCGGAAGAATTTAACTGGTAAACAAGAACTGTGAAGTCTTTGGATTTTTACAGTCTCTGCTGCTTTAGTTACATCAGCTATACAATGCACCCCTAAAATTGATGCCTAGTGTGATGAAATATGGGTTGGTGAGATGACATTTATCCCAGAACTAGTCATAGTCTTTATTTTATAATTTGTTATGGTTTGTTAAATTTGCCTTTGTTCTGCAACGCTGCTCACACCTACAGTAAGTACTTTAAATCAGATAATATCAGGGGTGATCTTGTTATGCATTAGATCATTTGAGTCAAGAAGACACTGCCTTTTGTCAGAACATCTAAACCATAATTGCTAAATTTCATCAGGATCATAATAATAGTAACTCTGACATCAAGCTAAAATTCCTGTTTATTAGCAGGAAGTCATGTGACATTGGCAAAAAACATCAATGAAAGCCAAAAAATTCACTTTCAAACTAGACTGCTGAAGACTGTAGAGAAAAGCAAAGATATGAAAGATACCTGGTAGTAAGTAGCTCTATGCTACCTCATGTAAGAGCAAATACCAAATAATTATTTTTCTTCTATTTGTGAATCAGAAACATGAGAAAACTAATAAAAGTTTATACTCTCTTTTATTTCATGAAAAATAACCCAAAAATATAATTGATGATGTAGAAATGATAAAATGAAACAACCTGATGAATTAGAGCATGTAGCATGTATCTAGTTAGAATGCATGAAAAATGAAGAAATTTGTGGTCATATTCATTCATCACCAACACTTGTAGAAAAATACACATCCAAGTAAAGCAAATCCACAATGCTTGCAGAAAAGCTTTTGTGAAAAGCTCTGTGGATGTAGTTGTGTTCCACTAGGGGTTGTCCTTGTCACACATCTAGGTAAATGGCTTTCACCTGCAAGAACAAAGTGTAGGCAGAAAAATCTCACAGGAACTGAAAGAGAAGGGCTTCAGCTCTCCAAGTATCTCCCAAGCGACATATATTCCTATCTGTCTAAAGAAATAGCTCCTCTGTCAGAATAGTGGGAGCTCAAAAGGGGAATTAACTTTAGTCACAGCCACTGAAATTAAGGTGCAATGCTTTAATGGATTTTTTATGTATTTTCTTTGCTGTTTGATTTACTTTCTTCCAAAGAAAAAAATAAATGGCAGTTAGTGACAACTATATTGTTACGTTGCCACAGAAACATCATAAACTTGAATATTTTCTTTTAACAGTTCCTGAATACTTCAAATTACCATGTCATATTATTTGTAAAAAAACATGTATGTAGGGAATGTGGTTGTTCACCTATAGCACTAAAGATTTTCGCATTGTTTTTGCACACCATGTTTGCTGAGGAGGAAGTATCACACAGTATTTTTACATATATATTCTTTTGGTTGAAGAATTCTTCTGTCACACATGCCTCAAGTAAGCCCAGAAAAACTGAGAAGTACCGTTCTAGTATTAAGAATGCTTCTTGAAGTACATTCGCAAATCTTGTGTTATTCTAAACAAATCAGGTATCAGGGTGACAATAGCTGATTCCAATCCTGGGCTGTTTTCATGGTGCAGACCCAGTTACAAGTGACCCTGTGAAGACATGCTAGCCGCAGACATCCCTGGAGACACATGAAATCTTTAGCAAAATGAGAGATGAGTTTTTATTTTATTGATTTCTTTAAGATTGGACTTTTATTATGGTTCATTTTACAAACTGGACTAAGACTTTCTGTGGCGCAATAATGAAGTATATTATAGCACGCTGCAGGCTTTCATGTTTGAGAGAGGATTTTCACCATAGCACTACTCTTCTAATCATCCTATTCAAAAACTGTGGAAAATCGAAGAGTTTCAAACCAGCAGTTGACAAGGAATCAGTACAATACTATCTTCTTTTTAAGTGCACAAGCATCAGTTGCCGTAAAACTGTGTGTGCGTTATGATACACTATGACTAATACAGAGTCTTTTTGCTGATTTCCCTTTCTGTACAGTTTGGAGGTCTGATAGAAAGCAAGTTTTCAGTCAGTCAGAATTCTAGACAGGCTGAAGAATTCATTGCTAGGAGAGCAATTACAATGGCAATTATTTCCATTCACAGTTCATAGAATCGTAGAATCATGGAATGCTTTGTGTTGGGAAGGACCTTTAAAGATCATCTAGAGCAACGCCCCTGCAGCGAGCAGGGACATCTTTAACTAGATCAGGTTGCTCAGAGCCCCATCCAGCCTGGCCTTGAATGTTTCTGGGAATGTTTGCAGGCTGCTTTTGCCACCTCTATGGGGAACTTCTTCCAGCGTTTCACCACCCTCATTGTAAAAGATTTCTTCCTTATATCTAGTCTGACTCTACTCTCTTTTAATTTAAAATCATTAGGCCTTGTCCAAACATGAGCCGGCAGTGCGCTCACGCAGCCCAGAAGGCCAACTGTATCCTAGGATGTATCAAGAGGAGTGTGACCAGCGGATCAAGAGAGGTGATTCTCCACCTTTACTCTGCTCTTGTGAGACCCCACCTCGAATACTGCATCCAGTTCTGGTGTCCCCACTGTAAGAGGGACATAGATCTGTTGGAACCAGTTCAGAGGAGGCCACAAGGATGATCCAGGGGCTGGAGCACCTGTGCTACGAGGACAGGCTGCGGGAGCTGGGATTGTTCAGTCTTGAAAAGAGAAGACTTCGGGGGGACTTAATAGCTGCCTTCCAATACCTGAAGGGAACCTACAGGAAGGCTGGGGAAGGACTTTTTGCAAGAGTGTCCAGCGACAGGACAATGGGAAATGGATTTAAACTGAAGGAGAGTAGGTGTAGATTGGATCTTAGGAAGAATTTCTTCAGTATGAGGGTGGCAAGACCCTGGAATAGACTGTCCAGAGAAGTTGTGGGTGCTTCCTCCCTGGAGATGTTCAAGGCCAGGCTGGATGAGGCCTTGAGTAACCTGCCCTACTTGAGAGGCATCCCTGTCCATGACAGGGAGGTTGGATTAGATGATCTCTAAGATCCTTTCTAACAGGCCCTGCTAAAAAGTTTGTCCCCATCCTTCTTCTGGGCCCCTTCAGGTACTGGAAAGCCCCTGTAAGGTCCCCCCAGAGCCTTTTCTGCTCCAGGCTGAACAACCCCAAAACTCTCAGCCTATCCTCACAGGGGAGGTGCTCCAGCCCTCCAATTTCTTTGTTTGTCACGGACACAGACATTTCTAGCATGTTAGGGGATAGTCTTAACTATGATACCTTTCATTTAAGTATCTGAAGCATATCAGTGGCTTAAAAAAGATGCAGTGTAGTCAATGTTGTTTTCTACTGTCTGCTTACTTCAGACATTTTATTCACTTCAGGCAGGAGTATGGTGACTAAGAACAAAAGAGTAGCATTCTTCTGTGGGGGGAAAATATCATTCTTCTGCCATAGCTGTATAGATGAAGAAGAAAAAGTAAGAAGCCAAGGATACCTTTTCATTTGCTTGTCTGGGACAACTTCAGCAACACCTAATGAATCAAGCAATGCCAGGGACACTTTGTTTTGGCAATGTGACTCTAAATTTTAAGACAAAGTAGCAGAACAGCAATTACATGCCCCTTCTGTGCTGCACGCATAAGAAGATTTCCAAACACTGGACCTTCCAGTCGTCATTATGTGGTCTTAATCACAAGGAAATCACATTGTTTAATTCCAGGGACACCTCACACTAATCCAGGTTCCTAAAGCCCCATTCAACCTGGCCTTGAACACTTCCAGGGAAGGGGCATCCACAACTAAAAGACAGAATGTCCTTCATCCAAGCTGCCAATAGGACCAGTGGAAAGGTGAAGGGTGGAAAAGTGATATGGGGCTACATGCTAACAGCAGAGCTGCTGAAGAGGTGTCAGGAACACTATGCTGTGCCTGTTTAGCAAGAGCTCACTAGGTCATGTAGCCAAGGCCACAGGAGCAAAGCAAGGACTTCATTTTCTGGGTTTATAATATTTGCAACTTATAATATGATTGCAATACTGTGAAATACAGAGGTTCAAACTCAGGGAAGACACCTCTTCAATGTCCTTAGGGACATACCAAATCTAAATGGAATTGTCTGAAAGGAGATAGTACATCTAGCTGGAGGAAACGAAAGAGAAAACTGCAGAAGGAAGAAGGTGCACACAGTATATTCATGCGTTGCCACCTCGTAGTTAATGCAGTCTGTGTTCTCTTTAATGCAGACAATTTTTCAGGTCTTGGTATGGCTATTGCAGCAACTAAGACTTGGGTATTCATTCATTTCTTTACTGCACTCAGTAACTGTTGTAGTGGCTGCTACTTTCTGTGAGCTCATTTGATAACTGATCTGAGGCATTTACATTTGTTTTTCTTATGCACATCCAGAGTTGTGAAAAGTTAGATGTTAATAAAATTCGTAATAGAAAAGTTAACAGGCTATTCATAACACTGACCTGTGGTTACTATTTAGCTGAAACTTTTTGTTCTCTTGGCTTCAGTGGATATTTGTAAAATAGCTTGATAGTTCTCTTCAGGATATCTGGATAAAACTGCTCTACCATCTTGGGCAGCCATCTTGAACAGCCAGCATCAGGCATCTTGGGAGCTGGGTGTGTAGAAGCTAAGTGCTTCAGCTCTCGCCACAATATTAATTGCTGATGTGGCTGGGTTTTTTTCATGAATGGTAAAACAACAGGTTTTGAATAATGCAACTGAGAAGGTAACTTGTTAAGTCAAATAATTTGTGATGTATTTAGAATCATAGAATCATAGAGTTGTATCAGCTGGAAGAGACCTAGAAGATCATCGAGCCCAGCCTTTGTCCCAGCCCTATCAACCTACTAAACAATTTCCCCAGCGCAACATCCACCCATCTCTTAAACACTTCCAGGGACAGTGACTCAACCACCTCCCTCAGCAGCCTGTTCCAATGGCTGACAACTCTTTCAGTATAGAAATTCTTCCTCATATCTAACCTGAACCTCCCCTGACACACTTTAAATCCATTTTCCCTCATCCTATCACTCTCCACTAGGGAGAACAGACCAACCCCCACCTCTCTACAACCTCTTCTGGTAGAGAGAGCAATGAGGTCTCCCCTCAATCTCCTCTTCTCTAGGCTAAACAGCTCCATTTGTAGACTGGAGTAGCAAAAAGGATGCTAAGGCAAACCTGTGAAGCTCATGTGAGTTATCAACTATTGCTGCTAATATAAAAGGTTAATATAAATCTATTTGCTTGCTTTACATACGCTTTTTTACTTGTGAGGCTTACATATGGATTTAAATATGGACATCTTTTCTAAATAAATATTTTTTAACATAAAACAAAGAACTGTAATAGAAACAAGGAGATGCTGACAGTGGTAGGAAGCAGTTTTCATAAGTCTCCTGAAAGGGGAGAATACCTTCTTATAGCCTGCTCTAAGTGGCTTGAATGACAGATATGCAGTAAATTATAGAAAAGAGAGTATTTTTTTCATGCAGAAACTAGGAGAAGCTATTTCTGTTGTTAGGGTGAAAAGAAGCACAGGTGTATCTAGACAGCATTTCAATTTAGGAGCTCTTTTAATTACCGTTGAGCAATTTCTAGTGATAGATGGGATTGTCAGGGACTTTTGATAGTTTCTCTGGATGCTTCCTTATCGCAATCAGACTCAATATCTTCTGGTCTGAGCTGAAATGAAGCCAAGTGGTTGATATTCTGCAGTGTGCTGGGTTTGACAGGTAATAACATCACCCAGCTCTTGGAAGACAGATAACTGCCAGCTTCATGAGACTCTAGTTCAGATACCATCTCAGAATTTTCTGCTGTGGTTAGGAGTGACTGAAAGATGGAAGAGCAGAAGAACTAGCATGAACATTGTGTAATCCCATCTCTGCTGGAAGGATGACCTGCTTTTGGCTGTCAAGCCATTCAGACAATAGTGAGAAAAAAAACACAGAAAAAGAATGCTCTGTCCCTT
This sequence comes from Apaloderma vittatum, assembly GCF_000703405.1. Classification (NCBI taxonomy): domain Eukaryota; kingdom Metazoa; phylum Chordata; class Aves; order Trogoniformes; family Trogonidae; genus Apaloderma; species Apaloderma vittatum. Next base: position 40,451 of record NW_009697323.1, on the reverse strand, counting down.
TGCCAAAGGAGTCACCAGCCCTCTGTGATCATTAGAATGGGCAGCCTTGAACAAATACAGCAAAGCTGCAAGGAAAAGAGGGAAGCAGTTGGCTCAGGAGAATATTATGTCCTGAAAATTCACTTAAAAAGAAAAAACCAGAAGTTTGGAAACACTGATGCTCTTTGACAGAGATAGGAGGAGACTGGGCATAAGCTTTGAAACTTGGGTGAAGGTTGTGCACTGAGACCCTTCTTCAGTTGCATGACCACATCTAGTGGTATCCATCTGGCTAGAAAAGGTATTCAAAAGACCTCACTGTGGTCAGTGCAGACTTCAAATCTGATCTTCTCTGAGATCACTAGTTCCTAGCTGAGAGTCTGAGGAAGTGAGAAACTGTCATGTGAAATCCTTTGTATATGGAGTAAGTGTCCCAGTCTGTGCTGCAGTGGGCAGCAAGCAAGGAGGGACATCCTGATCTCACGAGGAGTAACAGCTGGTGGTGAATTCCATTTTATAAGCTTAACTCTACACTAAGCACTTCCAGGAATGATAAGGTGTTGACAGCTTCTTGGACGTTATAATCCAAAACAAATGCAGCTTTTTGCAAGGCTATGACTTAATACATCAGATTACATACTAATGGGTATTTGGAGTGCACTCAGGAACTGTGATGTCTGGTATAGGGAAGGACCCTTAAAGAATAGGCCCTACAAGATGTGATTTTTATAGAGCTATAGTAAGTAGAGCTCTGCAATTAATTGTTCCAAGGCTTTACAGTAGCAGTGGTGGCCCTTAGGCAAGCTCAGTTCTTCTAACTATACAGAAGCGTTGACATAATGATCAGGATTAGAACTTCTCAGAGCTCAGGACATGTCATGCCAACCTGTCTGCCTTTGATTACCATGCTCCGCCTGTAACTCCTGTTAATACTCTTAACTCTTGTCTTGGGCCGCCTTAGTCCACAATAACTTACAGTACCATCCTTTTTTCCCTAAGAAGGCCTAAAAAGACAAGTCCATAAAGGAATAAGGTTAAAAATCAAACACCATTTTCCTAACCTTGAAACCAGAAAGGCTGGACTCTCACAGCATACCAAATAATCCCATTCTGACATTTCTTTTCCTTCCATCTATTTTCATATGACATGTTTACTTTCCCTGGAATGCCATGCAGCAACAGCAAATTATAAAATTAGTAAGTTGTTTGGATGAGAAGGCTTCTTACAGTGCATGATTTATAATGTACAGGCGTAAGTGATACAGTCATGCAAGTGCTTTGCACAGTAAGGATTACATTACACCTCCAGAGCTTACTTGTGTGTTCCATCAGTATCACAGGAAGGGTAGATGCATACTTAGAAGACTCTTTGTCATGTTTGTCTTCTGCAATGTTGATATGTCATGTTATGCTCTTGGTATCTCACTCTCAGGATCTGTCAGAAGTATCAAGATTGTCAGAATTCCCATGTAACCAAGATGACACTGGTAATAGCTTTTGTATGACTTCGGAACGTGAAGAGAAGCTTTTCCTGCAGTGTGTTGTGTGGCCTAAGAAGTCTAGCTGAAGTTTCAATCCAGTCAGCTCTCCCTTCCATCTGCTCAGCAGGGTGACAAGGGCAGAGAATTACTACTGGAGAGAACTCTTGAATAGTGAAAGCATAAAAATCAAATTTCTATACAGACAAGCAAACCTAACAATCCTTTTTTTTTTGTATTTTCATATATTAAACTGATTGAAGCAAGGAAAAACACCATGGAAAGATGTTTCTGGTATGTTCACACCCCTTATGAGTTTATCTAGTATAAATTGGAGAAGAAAGAACAGGTCTTTGATGCTTTCATTGAAAGGAAAATGAAAAAAGATCAGGCTGTATTCAGTAAGCTGCATCCTATGCCTGTATCTCATTTTATAATGCAGTATTTAGAGCCTGTGGTGTTCTTTTTAGCAGAGACCCTCAGCTGTGAAAGAATCCCTTAGTTATTCATTAACACCAGACTCAGCCAAAGAAATTTCCTTGTGTCATGAACTGAGAATAATGGGCAGCGCCACAGTTTCAAACAGAGTTTCAAGAAGTATTTTGTTTATTTTTCTTTCAGTTTAAATTCATTTGCACTATAATAATCAACTCTTCAACTTCTACTTGAAGCAAAAATTTTGATCTTTTTTTCTTAAAGCTTGTCCTGTAAGGAAGTGGGTATTAAAGTGAGATGACAGGTTCTTTCTGTTCTGTTGGGGGGATTGGTACACCTTTAGAATATATATCATGCAAAATGTCTTTTGGTGTCTTCAACACTTTCTTAAAAGCTACAGGGGTAAGATTAGGACAAAAAAAGTAATCCCCTTTAGAAGATTTTTGGCAAGCATCCAGAAGCAAATAAGCAACTCACAGCTCTAAGGTTACCTGAAATTTGTGGCGGGCATGTTTTCCCCAAGATTTAGACACCCTCTGACACAGTTATGTTCTCCCCTTTATATTGATTTACTTATTGTAACTTATCTAAGTATGTTTTCTATGTTAACTTATCTAAGTATGTTTTATATGTTTACTATATACTGCTATGTGCCCTCCTTTAATTTTTTTATTTTTTATTCCTAATTGAAATTTATTTACAGGCAGAAAAGTAGAATTTTGGCCAGGGAACACAGAGTCTTTGTTTCTTATGGGAAAAATCAAATCAGCAACATCTTCCTGGAGTACGACAGTCATTTCCTGTGAGTAAAACTGATACTAAAATCATAGTCCCTGTTTGGTCCTCCTGTGTTGCCTGATCTAGTTGAGAGGCGTCCCTGCCCATGACAGGGAGGTTGGATTAAATGATCTCTAAGGTCCCTTCCAGCCTAGGCCATTCTGTGATTCTATGATTCCATGAGAAGTCAAAGATAAAAATGACCCTTAAAATTAAGTCAGCTACTCCATTCCCTCCATTCTTCACATATTTGATTGTGTTTTGTCCAGTCTTACATTAATAAAGCCATTTGCCTTCTTTTTTCTAAAGCAAACATCCTCATCCTCACTGTGATTGACACTTGCTATGGTAGTTAGGAGATACCAGTGCAAACCACGGTACCATTGTGCTGCACTGGGCACATGCACTTAATAAGAAAGCAAGCCTTGGCTCCAAATATGCTTATGAGCAAATCAGGCTTTTCTTAGTCAGACTGAGTATTACATACTACAGTACTTACACAGCAGGATCTGTGTGGAAGAGAGAAATATTTTTAACATTACAAAACTCTTTGTGTTGCTGACTCAGCTTGGTGATTTATGCTCTACACTCACCTTTCATCTGATTTTCACGTCTGCAGAATTAGCTTGAGATCCTGTGTCTTGAGATGGCACTATTACATGGCTAGAAGATTTATCACAATGCTAGACAAAGACAAACTGACTTGTTCTGTGCCTTGGCCTGCCAAAAATCTACTCCCACTCAGTGCTTAGCTATGTGAACTGTGACAAGAAGCTCCACCTCTGTTTTTGTGACTAGTTCTGCATTATTTTATTACTGTCAGTTAAATGAACAGGTAAAGGAAAGAACCCATCCTGAAAAGCCTGCAGTTTAGGACAGATGTGATCTAAAAAGGTGACACTATATAAGGAAATGGAAATAGGAAGGAGGATTACTAGTGAAAGGTAATGGGCTTCTTGCTTACTAGTGTGCATATATTAAGCCTATTAGTATTTTTAATAGAATACTGTTTGTGTGGATGCAGAATGTGTCTCTCTAATTCGTGGAGAATGCCACTGCAATCCATGAGCTGTCCCACTGAAAACCTTTCAACAGGAGTTAGCAGGACTCTGGCTAGTCTTACGAATGTGCCCAGCAGGGAGGGATCTGTTTTGGTACTAAGGAGGCATCCTCTCAATCAGGAAAATATTGGTTTTAGATGATGTGATTGACAAGACAGGGAAACAAAAGTAATCAGTGAATCCGAAATCCCCCTCTATGAAATCCACACCTATGATATTAAAGCACACATGATACATCTCTGAAAACATGTTCACCACAAGAAATGATTGTAAGTCAGAATGCTATACAGAATGCTACAAGAATCAGTATCAAGGACTTTAAGGCTGAAGGGGCTTTTTGACATTGCACCTGAGTTAAATCTCTAGCTCCCAATAATCAGGAGGAAATACAGCCAAAAGCCTCCCAAAGACATTTCTATTACAATAAATCCCCAGGAGTAATTCCAGCTGTGAAGTGACTCTCAGTTCACTGGCAAGGATAACCACAGAGGATGAAAAGTCTTGGGCTCAAGGATATTTTTTTTCACACAAAGGTCTTAGACTGTTAAGCGTAAAAGCATTCACAGAGTCATTCAGGCTGGAAGTGACCTTGGGAGGACACTATCCCAGCCTCCTGCCCACAGCAGGGTCATCAGTGAGATCAAGCCAGGACATTCTGGGTTTTGTTCAAGAACATCCAATGTCAGAGATGGCAGAGTCTTTCTGGGAAACCTACTCCACTGCCTGGCTGTCCCTGTGGTGAAAAATTTGTTGCTTATCTCCAGCCGGAATCTCTTTAGTTTCAGCTTATGCCTGTTGATTCTCACCCTCCTGCCAGGGACCACTGCGAAAAGCCTGTCCCTGCCCTTTCCATCCCCTCTCCACAGGTGCTGGGGTGCTGTCAGGTGCCTCAAAGCCATCTCTCTTGCAAAGCTGAGCTCTGCTCACACTGCTGCAGGTGCTGCTGGCCCCCGTTGCTGATCACGTGCATGGCTGCCCCTTGCTCAGCTGGCTGCCTACCAAGGCCCAGGACCTTCTCCTAGCGCCGACCCCAGCCTCACAGGCAGTGCTGCAGGACCCTGCCTGCCCAGGGTAGGGCTGCACATTGCCCCTGCCAAAAGTGCATGGGGACCCTATCTGCCCTTCTGCCTATTCAGGTCCCTCTTGGTGCCAGACCTGCCCTTGTGCATTATTGATGGGTCTTTGCAACTCAGTGTTACTTGCTAACTTGATGAAACTGCACTTGTCACTTTATCCACCTCATCAGTGATAGCGATCTTTAACAAGGCAGGTCCCAGTACAGACCCTTGGGGACCCCACTTGTTGTGCCCAGCAGGGACCTCTTTTGATACTTGTTACCAGCTTCAAGGCCAAGAATTTACTGATCTGGTTGTCTACCCACCCAGCCATAATATTCTGATTTGGATACGAGAATATTGCTAAAACGGTATGGTAAGCACTGTTAAAGTTTGAGTCAATGACATCCACTACTTTCCCCTAATCCACAATTCCAGACATTTTGTCACAGAAGACACCCAGCAGGTCACATATGATTTACCCCTAGATAGTCCATGCTGATAGTACACAGTGTCTCTCCGCCTTCATGTGCCCAGAAACATGCTTCAAGAGGACTTGTTCCAGCCCCAGTGAGGTTGCCCTGTGATTGCCCAGTGTGCCATTTCAATCTTTCTTGAAGACAGGTGAAGACAGGTTTCCCTTTCTTAATTGTTAAAAACTTTTCATACATTTAAGCAATCTTTCAACAATATTGGTCATCACTCTTCAGTGCAGGCCACTGGGTCTTATGTGCTAAATATTTACAATCTCAGGGTAAGATTTCAGGAAGACATTAATATTACTTTCAAATACTCCTATATCTAAGGTGGATAGATTGAACAGGTCTTAGAGCGTACCAGTACTACAGATCTTATTTTGCACCAGGTGTCTTTCATGCAGAAGTGACAGTCATTTTTTGACCTTCCCTCACAAATGGTCCACTACATGTTGAGAGCATGACTTTTCAGAACAATGTCTAAGAGGAGGAGTCCAAAGAGCAGTTTACAGACGGTGTCAGCACACTGTGTTTTGCCTGTGAGAGGAGGTCAGCAGCTGTGTAGGATGTGTGTACTCTCAGCATATCTGAATAGTCTGTTAACTTCTGCTATGGACTGTACATACGTACCATGACTATGGCTGTCCCTGCTCTTAAAGGACTATAAACAGTGCCTGTAAAGATGAAGGATTATAGAATTCACTATGAAAAACAGATGACTGGATATGGGTACACCAAGGTGTGTCTCCTGACAGCTCTCCCTAGAGCCATTAAGAAAGAGGTGAAGGAGACAGTATGAAGATTCACAGGAATGTACATCTTATCAGCAATATTTGGGACTGATAGTGAAATAACAGTTTTATAAAGCTGCTTTTTCTAGCGCTTGTTTCCATAATTTTACAGGACAGACACCAGTGTCAAGGGACCAACAGTATAAGAAGATCCATGTGCTGGAAGAAAAAACTAATCAAATTCAGGCTGGAAGTAAGTCACGAATTTTTAACAACAAAGCCAGTTAATCACTGGAACTTACCCAGAGATTCTTGATTTCCAGCGGGACTGGAGATCTGAGGAACAGATGTGCAGAAATGCTCAAGCAGAAGGTACATGTTTGATGCAGAAATTGCTGAGTAAGTTTCTCAGAACTTAAAGGAACTAATTTTCTGTCCTGTCTGTCCTCAGAAACTCTGCACCAAGTCATTCAGCAAAACACTTCCGAGTACCACATACTTGCTTTTAAAGATGTTAACCTCAGATCAAATGCTAGCAAACCCAGAGAAATTAAACCAATACTTGCTGGTTTACACACATCTAGGCTAATGGTGATACTTCCTGATACCTGAGATGTGACACTGCTGTTATCATTGTTGGGAGTAAACACTGCATGGCAACTGGGACCCACTGCAGGAGTCAAGTGGTTGAGGTAAGTCAGTTTAGGAGGCCAAAAAAGAATAAAACTATTGACTTATTTATTTCGTAGGGCTGGTTCTGTGTCAGTTTAGCTCTGTGATCAGGCTTGTCAAACACGCACCAATAATGGTGAAAGAGGAGCAGCAAGCACAGAGGAGGGGAGAGAGGAGCAGGGCAGCTAGATAATTTAACCGTTTTCTTCAGCAGCAGCCCAAAATTAGAGTAGTTTACCTGTAAGATACCCTAACCCTGGGAGCTGTTTTTCCTTAAGTTAAGAAGGTGGCCACTTGAATGCACTTCCTCTTTTCTTGCAGCTAAGATGAGTAAGAGCTGATGTTATTTTTGTTGGTATTTATTGTTTACATTTTGTAGGTGCCTCGTGGGCCATCCCCACCTGGGGATTAGCCCCCCTTCCCATTACTGGAGTACCCCGCCCTTAGTTCTATCAAGGTGGAATATGTGTAAGGCTAGTCAAATGGCATGTCATTCAGACCCGAAAAAGTGTAAACACATCAACAGAGGGAGATCAGATTTGCTTCTGAAATTATCTGGGTCTCAAATAATCCCTCTCAGATGGGAAAAAAATGGTTGATCCTTAACCCAGATAATTTCTTAAGCCCCTAGACAGCTGCATAGCAGAGTTTAGGAGTGTGGGAAGGTCATGAGTGATGAGCAGCAGGGCAGGAGTAATGGGGAGGCAGAAGCTTCTCAGACAAGCTTCATCGCTGAAATAAGTGTATAACTGAGTCATCCTCCCTTTTTTTTGTGATGACAAAATACCAGAAGATACTTAATTTCAGGACACTGTCCAAGTATTACGACTGTTTAGATGACTATAATAATGCCTCACAACTGAATACAATGCTCCAAATATTGCAGCTACACAAAGATAGGTTAGATGGCTGTGTGCTTTCCCAGCATGCAGTACTGTCAGCTGCTATGTCATCTAGCTTTCCCAAATTTACATTATCCTACCAGCTTTACCATCATATTTTCTTAACAGAAAAAAAATGTTGTCCCCTGAGTATTTAGGGAAGTATATATCTCAGCTATTTTATTTTGCAGATCAGAGTGAGGGACTGCCTCTTCCATTTTGGTGTATCTCAGCTTTGATGTATTTCTCATAGCTGTTTTTTCTGCTTTCAGTATACATCTGTTCTGGTAATTCTCTATTGGAACCAATTCTCTATTTTAATAAATGTCTGCACTTAGACATATCTGCAAATCTAGAAGTCTGTAGTGTAAACTGCTAAACATGCTACGTATATTTACTTCATACCTACTAAAGAATTGAATCTTCAAGTCAGGACAGTTTTGATCACCCTGTAGGGCTATACATTTCTGTAGAGTTATTTCACATATAAGGGCTGATTTTTTCTTCTGGTTGGGAAGGGAGTTGAGAGGTGGCTTAAAAGACATTGGCTTTGATAAAAATATCAGCTGATGCAGACCTCAGCAATGGGTATGTATCAAAGTCCCCAGACCTGTATGGTTGCAACATAGTCCTGGTTGGAACCCCCACCCTCAGAGTACACCACAGCCCTTCCCTTATTCCAGCTCTGGCATCTCTTGGACCCTTTCCTGAGGGATTGGCCCCAGAAAGGGGGTTCTCATTACACTGTCACAATCCTGTAACATTGCACAATGCAGTTTGTTGTTTTGGCTGAAGCTGCCACCAAAAAAGGGAAGTCTTTCTCTCCTTCTTCCTCGTTTCCTTGCACTAGCTGTGCATAAACAACTCCAGGATTGGTTTTCCATCTCATCAGTGAGTGGTTAAAGAAGCCCTGCCAATGCTAAGAGAAAGGAACGTGAATGTTTGTGTATGCCTGCTTTCTTGAAGAGAGTTTCAGTCACTGCATCCAGAACTCTTGGTGGATTAAGCATGTGTCTGCCCAAGATGTTAGCGGAACTTCAGTTATTTGCTGTTTGACATATCCACTCTCAAAGATTTTTCTTTCCAATTTGCAGAATGCTACTGTCTATATTAAGAACTTGCAAACATGCCAAGAATCTCTGCTTGTGTTTTTTCCTGTTTGTGATGCCTGCACGCAGTTATGCTGAGCCTCTTATTTTTGATTATCAGGATGGAATGAGTTATATTACAGGACAGTATTAGCAACTTTTATTAGGTAGGTAAGTGGTTACATCTATTTTAGTAAAAGAAACATCAGATCAGCATGAATGTGCATGTATGAAGGAATTGAGAAATCAGTATTCTGAAAGGAATACTAATTGTTTCTATGTAATATGTATGGTGGCATATGCTTAAAATGTTTCTGTACTAGACTTGAAATATTTCAGTAAGCAAAAACTAAAAATAAATAAATCCTGGACTTAGATGAGATGAGAGTTTCTGGCACATTTTCCAAGAGCAGTTACAGTAATTGCTATGCACCTTAAATAAAAGGAGAAGGAAAATTATTACAGAACAGCTACAGTTTGGGAAACAGCTTCAGCTATACTATAAATAGTGTAAGCTTACTTAGTGTTCCCAAAAATAATTGAACAAGTGAAAGCTTTCACAGACATCCTGGGGGAAACATGGATTCACTGGGGAGGCTTAGAGGTGGGGTGCTGACAGAAAAATAGTGACACATACATGATGAAAACAACCCACATGGGGAAGGTCAAGTACAAAGAGACATTGGTATTTGAAATTTTTCATTGATTTATCTTTCCACAGGATCTTTTATTATGGCTATTTTTAAGATTAGATCCCAGACAACTTCTTGCTGAGTAGAACAGCAATTTCTACACAAGTGTTCATTGGCTACTTTTCATGTCAGGATGTGAAAGAAGTTAACTGTAGTTCAGCACAATCCACTCCTCATTTTTTTCGGCTTGTGTGTGGCGAAGCTCGCTTCTCCACTGGTCTTCCTTTGGCCTTTGAAGATTATTTTTCTTAAGTGAAGTACATCTGTGGTAGAAGAGGAAGGCTCTGCTTGTTCTTTGCAAATACACTGGCAGTGTTAAAAAGTCCAAGGTCTTTCCTTCCCTTGGGGGAAACAGCGTGTAGGCTGATGAGGATGCCATATTTGCCGGAAAAAGCCTACTTTGGGCCTTCTCATGAAGTTCTACTTGATCGCCAGCGTTCTTTACTTTTCAGGGTGGGTAGCTGAGATATTTCAGATGCAGTACCAGTCTTCTACTAAGATTATGATGTTTCCCATTCTTATGCTGCATTCTTGGTATTTGTTTTTTTACCTAAAACCAAGGACAGACTGAGTTTAGAATGCACCTCTTCAATCAAAGAGCAAGAAAACACTTTTTGTTCACTAATAAAAGGCAAAGGAAGCTGTCATATCCTAAATTCTAGTCTTGCTGCAATGAAATATAACGTACACAGTAGTTTTCAAGGTGGTGGGTGGAAGCTGAACTTCAGAACTATTTGTAGATAGGCTGTTCATGCTAAGGAGCAATACTTAGTACTCCCAGTCCTCAGAGAATGCTCCATAATATGTCTTCTATAAACAAGATGGTCTGTTTCCTGGACTGTAAACCCATCATTTTTGGGAGCTTCAGCTTCTCCAGGATCAATTCAGCTAGTCCTGCAGGACTCCAAGCAGTGTGCCAGTGCGAACTGGTGAATTCAGGCTGTATTTGCCTTTACCGTTCGCAGTCAGGCGTGTGCTCCCAGATTAAGGGATGTGATTATTTCCCTTTAATCACTTGAAACCATGCTCATGAAGTTGTGGCTTGGAATACTGGTATCTGGTTTTTGGCAGAACAACAGAGATACCAAGAAATTGGAGTGAATCCAGAGGATAGCCACCAAGATGATTCAAGGGGCTGGAGCACATGACATACATGCAAGCGCTAAAGAAGGCAGGTTGGTTTAGCCTGCAGAGTAGAAAGCTAAGCAGGGCCCTAACTGAATTCAAATACTTAAGGATAGGCTGCAGAGAAGACAGAGCAAGAGGTGCACAGTGGACAGACAAGAGACAGGCGTTATACACTAGTTACATCAAGGGAAATATCAGTTGAAGATAAGAAGAAAAATTAATAAAATAAAAAAATAAAAGATACTGTCATATTGTTTAGAATAGCTTGAAATTGATTTTTTCCTGAACTTACGCCCTTCAGTCATCTTTAAAGATTTGAATCGAGCACAGTAGTTCCTGTTAAAAAATAATGTCTTACCTAAAGAAGTACATGCTTGCAAAAAGTAAATTAGTTGGCTGAAAAATGCTGTGAAGACATGTTCAGGTGTGCTCCATTTTTCTCAATCTACGCAGCACTTTAGCTGATGCTACATCCCATCAGGGACACATTTTTACTTCATGAATTTCATAATGAATCGCACAAAAACCCTCAAGATATTGGAAGCAAAAGGACATAGCCTTTTATTAAAAAAAGAAATTTTGTTAGCAATTTTTTTCTGTAAGCCAAAATTGATAGCTCATCATCTTCCTTTTTACCTCAAATTTTAAAAAAAGAAAAACAAAAATCCAGTTCTGAGCAGAAACAAGATTCAAGTAAATGAATAATGAGATTCAAAGAAATGGGAAAGATTAAGCTGAAAACAGAGGGTGAAAAAAGGACTTCTTAATCAACTAAAAGAATATGAACATACAAACACAAGAAGTAAAGAAAAAAAGATTCCCAGTTCCTTAATTAGGTGAAGTTTGATTTTCTACTACATATAAAATCTGACTTGCTAGTATGTGGGACACTGTGAAAAATTAATTTTTAACAGCTTTATTGAAATAACTCCAAGTCCAGTCGTGTACTTCTAATCATATTCATAGATACTAGCAGGACTTGTCACTATGCCCAGAACTGTAAGACCAGGAAACACTTTGTTTCCATGGTACAATAAAGTATAACAAGATAAACTGAGTTAAAGAACATGTAGGTCGATTGTCAAGAAACACAAGGCTTCATAATGATGGCTTTCAGACTGGGGAGTGACCAGAGGAAGAGCTGGACATCCTTTTATTCAAGGAATTGCAACCTGTAAAAAGCTCTTGGAAATATTTTGTGTAGGAAATTGTCTTTCACAGAAAGAAGACAGTACTGCACTAATGTGAGGCAGCTTTCCTGGAAAAAGAAAGGGAGTTTTGTTAGAAAATACAGGAAATGTTCTTCCTTTACTGCTTCCCCAAAAATGCCTTTGTGAGATTGTGTGGTAAACAGATGTGGGACATGGGTTGCAAACTACACAGTCTAGGATCGCACTATAGAAGTAAAAGGGCTCAGTGTGATAAACTAATAGCTAGCATATCATTTATTTTCCTAATTTAGTTTTAGTGAAAAGAGAATTTGCTGCAGGTGATTGAACACCTGTACCAGGTAACACATCACATAATTCAAAAGTGCAACATTTACAGGTATTTTCTCAGTTGAAGCAATCAACAATAAAAACCCAGCTCCTGAGTGCTACATACCTGGTACATGGAAAATGAAAGTAATTTGCAAGAGACCTGATTAAAACTGAACAGTCTTTTACAGACAAGTGTTTCTTCTTGGATACTCTAGTGGAAAGGGATGCCATCAAGAGGAGGAACCTTGACAGGCTAGAGAGCTGGGTCCATGCAAACCTCATGAAGTTCAACAAGGCCAAGGGCAAGGTCCTGCACCTGAGTTGGGGCCACACCCAGTATCAGTACAGGCTGGACAATGAGTAGATTGAGAGCAACCCTGCAGAGAAGGACTTGGAGGTTCTGGTGGGTGAAAAGCTGGACATGAGACTGCAATGTGTGCTCACAGCCCAGAAGGCCAGTCACACCCTGGGCCACATCAAAAGAAGCATGGCCGGCAGATTGAGAGGGGTGACTCTGCCCCTCTGCTCTGCTCTGGTGAGATTTGTGCAGTACTGCGCCCAGCACTGGAGCCCTCAGCACAGGAAACACATGGACCTGTTGCACTGGGTCCAGAGAAGGGCCTTCACATGATCAGATCTGCATAGGAGAGCACCTCCCCTATGAGGACAGGCTGAGAGAGTGGGAATTGTTCATCCTGGAGAAGAGAAGGCTCTGGGGAGACCTTACAGTGGCCTTCCAGTATTTAAAGGGGGCTACAGGAAAGATGGAGAGGGAGTGCAGTGATAGGACAAGGAGTAAGAGTTTCAAACTGAAAGAGGTTAGATCTAGATTAGGTATTAGGAAGAAATTCTTGACTGTGATGGTGGTGAGACACTGCAACAGGTTTCTCAAAGAAGTTATGGAAGCCCCCTCCCTGGAAGTGCTCAAGGCTAGGCTGGATGGGGCTTTGAGCAACCTGGGCTCTAGTGGGAAGTGTTCTTGCCCATAGCAGGGCAATTGAAACTAGATGATTTTTAAGGTGCCTGGTGCCTTCCAACCCATACCATTCAATGATTCTATGATTCTTTCACCCCTTTGCAACAGCAAAACTGAAGTGTCATTTGCTCTTGCTGCCTGGTTTTCTTTTCCAATCCTTTGGAACTCTCAAAAAAAAAAAAAGATGATACACTGCTAGTAGCAGACACTGTCTGCGGAAACATGCTGCTAACCTCAGAAAGTGTAGCCTTTTAGAAAAGACTGAGCTGGAAAGTAAAAATCGCTGAACAGAATTGGTTTAGTTTATCTCTAATCAGGACAGGTGCATTCAGACCTGAGTTGCTTTTTCAAAAGTAAATAATTCAGAGATTATGACTTTTAGCTCAGTATTTCCCACCAGCTGCAAATTTACTTAGTTAATCTATCTTTGTGTGTATCAAATAGCAGGTTAGGTTTGGACCCTAGGTCTCTTACAAAAAAATGATAGATTTTGTCCCATAAGTTAGTCTCTAGATAGTCTTGAAAGTTGCATTGGTTCTCATGATAAGTATCACACAGAATCACAGAATGTTAGGGGTTGGAAAGGACCTCTAGAGATCATCTAGTTTAACTACCCCGCCAGAGCAGGATCATCTAGAGTAGATCACACAGGAACATGTCCAGCAGGGTTCTGAAAGTCTCCAGAGTCTGAGACTCCACAACCTCTCTGGGCAGCCTGTGCCAGTGCTCTGTCAGCCTCACAGTAAAACAGTATTTCTTTATGTTTAGATTGAACCTCCTGTTTTCCAGTTTGTGTCCACTACATCTCGCCCTGTCACTGGACACCACTGAGAAGTGTCTGGCCCCATCTTCTTGATATCCACCCTTGAGATACTTATAAGCCATAAGAGCTCCCCTCAGTCTCCCTCTTCTCCAAGCTAAACTGACCCATTTCTCTCAGCCTTTCCTCATATGGTAGATGCTCCAGTCCTCTCATCATCTTAGTGCCCCTGCTGGACTCTCTCCAGTAGTTCCTTGTCCTTCTGGAACTGGGGAGCCCAGAACTGGACAAAGTACTCACCAGCACAGAGTCCAAGCTTGTGACAGAAGTCCAACCTGAGATCTTGGTAGATGGTTTCAGAAAGCAACACAAACGATCTCATTCAGCTTGTTCATTTTTAGTGAAATCCAGGTTAATTAATGTGCATTTAACTAAATTTATGCTGATATAATGAGGAAAAGCAAGTAATCTCCTTGGGACTCCCTATTAATAGTTTTTAGCAATTTGGATACAGATTTCCTTTCCCTACC
>NW_009697323.1:0-26220 GCF_000703405.1 Apaloderma vittatum | reverse complement strand
AAATGCTGAAAAAATCTGTTTTGCTTTAAGATCTAGTTGAATGGGGTGCTGGTAGACAGTAAATGTTAAAGCCTATCTTAATTACTGTCCGCTTATTTCCTTTCATTTTAATATCAGCAGATGCTAAATAGTAAAGCATTGTTTCATCCACTGCTTTGTTTGAGATAATTAAATTTTTTAAGTAAATGTGGTTTGTTTTCTCAAGCTCTGCTTCCTTGTGAGTGCTTCTGTCTTCTGCATCAGAAGAGGATCTCTTCTTATTATTATTCTGACACAAAGTCAAAAATTAAGGCAATTCAGCTTAAACCAACTGCTGAAAGAAGCAGAAACTGCCTCATGACCCTCTGTCTTGTAAATCCTCACCAGAGACCCCCGGGTGAAAAATAATGTTACAGAGAAAATTCTTATTTTTAACACCATTTCAGTGCACTAATTATAGCTTGGCATCAAACAAGCTGCCTTACCAATGCAAAAGCCAGAACAGTGAACCACAGTGCGGGAATTAGGGAACTTTTGAAGACAGCTTTTCTACAAGAAAAAGATCTATGAACCTGCATACTCAGGCAGCTTAGATGTGCAGGAAGTGTAACATAGCTACAAGTAGAAATTTAGATGTCTCAGGGAAGTTGCTTTTCCTCTCTATAGCCTCGGTTTCTAGTCTTATGTGCTCACAGAAGAATCACATTTTTTATGTAGACATTCTTAACTCCCCTAATTGCAGGCTAAGAAGTGCCTTAAGTGCAGCATGAGCTTTGAAACCAAAACCAGAGAAAGAAACCAGAGAATTTTTGCACTGTGTGACTTTTCAGTCTGTCTTGTGGTTTTAGGCAAATCTCTGCTGATGCTTCAAGGCTTGCTGTTGGTGATACCGAGTAGCAGCATTGGATACCTCTAGCACCAAGGAGTGCCATCAGAACACAAAGCTGCCTGCAGTCACAGGGCAGGCTCTGGGTCAGGGAAATATCTACCTTCAGTTTCAAACATCTCCATGCTATGAATGCAGCACAAAGGATCACGGTGTATCTCAAACCCAAGGGCTCAGTTTCTGTCTTTCTCAAGAAGAATTTTCTGTATTCGTATTTAATCTTGACAAAGTTTGGGGAAAGGGGTAATAAAGATGCCCAGTTGTTTTTAAAAGCTCTTCTATATGTGGTAATGTTTATTGGCTGACAATTTCTAGTGCTCCAGGAATCATTTATTCATTACATGTAAAAGGTTCTTGGCAAATGTACTACTTTTATTCAAACATGCTACAGTCCAAAGCCCTATTAATCTCTTTCTGCCGTAATCTTACAGACTTCACTAGAGCCTTCTCAACCAATGGTTTGTAACCACCCTGCCCCCTAAAATAGGTATATTTATTTGCTGTTTCTATAACCTTTTACCTCCACAGATCTTCAGGAAATCAGCAATCTCTCCTTCACAATTCTGCCAGTTAGCTACCGTTAATATTCCCAGAGCATGTCTGTCATTGTGGACAAATTCAAGCAGTCCAGATAGTGGAGTTTGTCTTCCAGAACTCAGTGACAGAGCTAAAAGATTAATAGACTTTTTAAAATTCCACCTTTACCTGCAGTCTTTTGCCTCAGTGGGTGTGTTAGGCAGCCCTGTGTCCAACATTATATATTGGGCATTTTCCACTGCTGTTTACATTTAGTGTTCAACAAAGTCAGTAAATGCAATTAGCAAAGCTGGCCTCCACAGGAGAATAGTATTTTGTCTCACATTTTAACACAGTACATGACAACACAAAAATGCACATTATTGGACAGCTGAGGAATCCAGATGTCTGGATTTCTACATGTGTTAGACAAGTTCTTTCTCTCTACTTCGCTTCACTTTTAGGACCATGACTTCCTTGTCTTGTAGGAAGTAAGTGCATGTCGTTGTTTTTTCTACCAAGACTTGAGTCCAACAATTCTTTCCATCATTCAGGAATATTCCAGAAAGGCTGCAAAAGAAGTGCTGGTTTTATATAGAAGTTGCCATGACCAGAGTAATATTTTTCAAACCGTCCAGCACCAAAAACTTCAGAGGGAAGTGTAAAAACCTGTTATTTAGTAGCTAGGTGCAGGTCCTCACAGTAATTAGGTAAGATCCTAACACACAGTTCTTGGAAAAACTCGTTCAGGAGAGACGTCTCCTTGTTCTCTATGGCAAACATGCATTAGTAAGGAATAAAACACTATTACAGGTTCATTTTGTTGGCGTTTTCCCCTTCATTTGCAACATCCATTATAAATACAGAATTTTAATCCTAATTTTGCAACCTTTGCAATGTTCTGCAGCAGACAGAAAGGCAACTCCTGTATTCTTCTACACCCCTGCACAGTTTTACTTGCTTTTCTTTTTTCCTTCAAGTGGTGTGTTTATAGCACCTTTGGGAATAACGTTTTCCACTCCTTCAAGTTTTGGATTAGTTGTTACAATTTGGAGAGGCTTTCTGTTACTTTATATCTTGATTATTTTTTTTCCTTCCTGTTAATTTTAAATTAGTGCTGTACCAACTACTGCTTTGTATAATATCCTGTACAGACAGACAAGAGCAAGTAACAGCTAATCTCATGTGCAGATTGGATTTCTAAAAGTATCTGGATAATAATAACATGTAAAAGTACTCGCATGAACAATTGTCAAACCTTCCTTGATTTCAATATAAAATAGTTACTTAATATACTGAGTTATTTTAGAAAATCCTCTTCTAAGCCTACCAAGCTCTGCCTGTCAATTTTTGCTGTATATGTTAGCTGATATGTCTTTAGTCCTTTATTTTGCACATAGTGATTGAGAAGATGTGCCCTAAATACCTCTAGAAGAATGGGAATAAGGAGGTTTTGCACACTTCTCTTTTACTTGAATTGACAATTTTCTTGTGGAAAGAGCAAAAACAAGAAAGACACTGACTTCATTTAGATATATAGGTAGCACTAAGCATGAAGGCAGTTTCACTGTTGTGGACAGAACAGGCTTTTCACTAAAGGACTTCTTTGAACTGATGCCTATATAATTAGATTTCATCAGCAAAAGTACTTTCTGGTGCAACTGGCTTGTAGCGTTATCATGCAAATGACACAGAGGGCTAAACCTGGATCCCAACTGTAAGATTACCAAACTGATTTGGTGTAGCAAACACATCTTAAAGAACAATAATTACCAGTGATAGGAGTGAACCATGATTTTGTCCCATGTATTGCACTGCTTTTGTGCAACATCCTTTCTCTTAGCATGATGCGTGGGGTTTTTTCCTGAGATTTTTCCACAAACACACTATTTTACAAAACAAAGAGAAGCTTGAACGTTTGAGCTACATCGATGAATGGTCAAAAGTTCAAACTGAGGAGATTAAAAGCTCTGAATGCAAGTAGATACCATTTTGTTTTACTAAGGAAAAAGCAAACTTCATAATTTTAAAGCCAGATCATCACTTTGGTGTCCTGACTCATGACTTTGTCGGTAAAATGGGACAATGTATATACAGATATATTTAACTACATGTCTTCATCTTTTAAAAACAAAATACAGATAATCTGCAGCATAGTGCATTTGGGAAAATTCTAGCTTGGGAATTGTTCCAAGTATGCCCTTTCTGCATTCTGAGGTTTGTGCCATCTCCTATATACACACATCAGTAATTCAAATAGCAGCACAGCTGACAAAATCATAAAGGTAGGTTGATGTCTGAAAGGAGATGGATTTATTCAAACTGGTAAATCTCATTCAACACAGTTTCCAAAGAAGATAAGTGTGAGAAACATGAAATGTCCAATCTATTGATATGTCATTTATTATTATTTATATAATATCTTAGATGAAGGCAGTATTATACAGGCAAACACAACAGGGGAATGGTCCTGTCACAGAGATGCATCTTAGATTTCTAGGTGTAGAAGACATGAGTGTCACCACATTCCCTGAGTGCAGAATAAGCATGGAGGATCCAAATTTCTCTCACTTTTCCATTCCATTTTCTTCTGCTTTTGGTGTGTTACTTTCAGAACTAGAAACCTACTGGTCAAAACTTGTATGCATTTGTGCCCTACCAGGCTACAACTGCATTCCAGAAAACTTTCTGCAGTGCTTCTTACATTTGAGTATAAGAATGCCCTTTACAATTAAGCATTCCCTGGCTGATGTGTCCCTTGCCCAAAGGACTGCTATTTACTCTCCTTACATTACCAGAGTGGGTAAAAAGCTGAAAGAAAACTCCTGCAAAATAAGATAATCTGACAATCTTCAAATATACAGATCTCACCAGGGAGAACATAGAGCCTGTGAAACAGCTGAGAGATTTATGGGATTTTCATGATAGGGTCTATCAGAAGCACAGCATTCATATATTTTTAAAAGTAATTTGAAATTCTGATGTGATCAGGATCAGTGAGGCATTAAGCCATATTTGACGAAAGAGCTAAACTAAGAAGGAAGAAATCTTCTCCTCGGCATGATCCTGCACTGAACTTATGCTTGCACGGTCTTCTCTTACTCGAACACAAAGATAAGCAGGTAGCACAAAGAACCTCATGGTATCAAACTGTATAACTGTTGCTGAAAAAAAAGGAAAAAACATTCAAGGCAATCAAGCAAACAACATAATACTCATCTAACCGAGTCTTTTGTACTAACTGTTTACTCCAGACTATACCTTGTGGCTTCACAGAATCACACAATCACAGAGGGCTGGAGGGGCCCTCTAGAGATCATCTAGCCCCGCCCCCCTGCCAGAGCAGGATCACCTACAGTAGGTCACACAGGAATGCGACCAGGCGGGTTTTGAATGTCTCCAGAGAAGGAAACTTCTACAGATGGTTTTATGTCTAGTCAGTTTACTAACACGGATGTGTGTATCTGGACAAAAGTTGTTTTGAAAACAGCTCTGAGTTTGATCAGGAAAGGCTACTCTGGAATTAACACCACCCAAAGGTCTATGCCATAATTATGTGAGTGTTATGATCTTTTGAGGTCCCTTCCAAGTCCTAACATTCTATGATTCTGTGATTCTATGATTATAACCACAAAAGGTGAGGTGCAAAGCGATGACAGATCCTTCACAAGTGTGTGCCTGTGAGTTGGACTTCCCAGCAAACTGCAGAAAGTTGCAGGATTTCTCAGGCCTTTTATGAGATGGAAACTCTCCAGAGAAGCAGAAAATATGTGATTGTGAATGTAAAATACTTCCTGTAATAAGAGTATTTACTGAAGAGAAAGCAATTAAGGTATTTACAAATATAATCTTTTAGACCAGACATGACATAAAACTTGCATACAATCAGGAGCTAAAAAAAGGCTGGGAATTCATGAACAATGGAAGATCCAAGACATCCTGTCACTGATCCTCAGATTAAGGTCACAGCTTTTTTTTTATTACCTGCAGAATAATTCAGAGAGATTCATCAGAGCATGCTGTTTTCCAGGGATGAAAAAACTCAGATGAAGGTTGCATCCTCAAATATTCTCAAAGCATCCATCCAGGATTTACTGACAGCACCACAAACCAGCGCTGTCAATGACTCCTCTGCTGAGGCATGCTGATGAAAGTTAACATTTCCTTCCAGTGAAAGTACTCTTTCCTGATTTTGCATTGTGAAGAAAGCTGCTCCAGCAGAGCAGTGCACTTGGCATCTCTCCATCATCTCTCTCATATTCTTTCCCATATGGTGGCTGGGAGGTTGTATGGCAAAGTAATTCAAAATGTTGTCACTGCTCATGCAACTTCTACAGTTTCTGTGTGTGAAGCATTTATAGCAACTTGCATCGACATGGAAAACATCATGGAAAACTGTCACCACTTTTGGAATTTGGGCAAGCTGGATGATCTGCTGTTAGAATTGGAAATATTTTACACAGCTGTGTCTGCAGAACCACAGGCCTCTGTCTGGTACACCTGCATGCCCGGTATTAAGAAATGCTTGCCTGTGTTCCTTGCAGACACCAGTATAATGGAGCTTTAATTACCACCTCTCATCTCAGAAAGCCAAATGAATTTAGTGGAAAATCTCAGTCTGAATCAGAATCTATTAATTTGCACCACATGAGACGATTGAGAGGCTCTCCTTGTTCGGCTTACGCTGTAAAGCAGAGTAAGAGGACCTCAGCTAGTGAACAAGCCTTTATCTTTTGTGTTTGCATGTTCAGCTCACTACCAGAGGTTAACATGGGTGACCGGAGTGTCATTACCCGAGCCCCTGACACCCAGGACAGCTGCATTCATAGGATGGGAACGACACGTTGTCAGCTATCTGCTAAAACAAATGCCAGTCTGACATTGACCTAGCCTATGCCCAACAACCACAATCAATCTCTTACTCTCAGAGGACAGAAAAGGATCACCCCAGAAATATCAGACAGATCATTTTTGTAAGCACAAAATGATGAAAGTAGTGAACAGGAAAGATAACTTCTCTTGATTTCTAAATATAAAAAGCTGTTCTCTGCTTCTAAGAATGGCTTTGGTCTCCTTCTTCGATACCAGTATTTTCTAAAAACTGTATTTCATAGAGCTTTAGTGAAACTTAGTATATTTCGGATGAAAAGGAAACCCCATAGAATTTTCCCAGACTAACTTATTGTGAAAATAATGACCTTTTACTATAGCAGATAGAAACCAAAATAACCCAAGATTACTAACATTTTGTATTAATTCCCATTTACCTCTTAGGTAATTTCAACAACTTGAACTTTCTGCTAGATCAGAAGTGAGTTAAAACACAGAACAATAAGTTAAAATCGTGAAAGAAGACAGACACTTTTAGGGCCAAAACATTGGGCTGAGAACTCTGGGTCACACTCCAGCATTAACTTCCTACGTGACGTTGGCCAAATCACAAAGAATGATTCATCTCACCTAGCTATCTGATGCTGA
The DNA here is from genome assembly GCF_000703405.1 of Apaloderma vittatum. Classification (NCBI taxonomy): domain Eukaryota; kingdom Metazoa; phylum Chordata; class Aves; order Trogoniformes; family Trogonidae; genus Apaloderma; species Apaloderma vittatum. The sequence continues at coordinate 19,361 of NW_009697323.1, read as the reverse complement.
GGTAATGTCTAATTCAAACTGCTTGTGTAAATTACTCCTGAAGAGAGGGATTCTTCATATGTTTAAGTTGGACTGTATGCCCTCCTGCAGACATGATTCTCAGACATGATTCTCCATTTACTATAGAAGAAATCTACTGGATCACTTAGAATAGGTATTTTGCTTGTATGCCATCACATGTAGGTAATATGAATCTAGATCTTAGCTAAATACATTATCTTTTAGTTTAAACCAAGTATAAGCTGATTATCTATAAAACTGCATGGCTGGAATTCAGTTATTCCTCTTACCAGCTTGTCTTCTACAGCTAAATGCTTAGCTCTTTGGAGACCGGACTGTCCCTGAAGCGGTGCATCCAATACCTCACAAAGCAACTCCTGGGGGGGTAAAGCACTACTGTCAGATAAAAAATATTGTCAGCCCTCTCTCTAACTCTTGTAATGTGTGCTGTTTGTCTTGAAGTCTCAGGTTCTGTAGCCCTGAGGTTACACTGCAGTCTCAGCTTTTGCTTCAATCAAAAATAGGTTTATTTGCTGGTCAAGATCATTGAAAGGTAAATGATCTGAAAGGAAGAGAGGAACTAAAAGGAATTTAGAAGAGATGTTTATCTTTTTATTTTTTGTAATCCCTTGCATTGGTTGAAAATAACATAGTACTCACAGAGACAATAGCTTTCAACCTAGCTCCTGTCTGTGGTGGAAGTGTCACCTCATCTTCAGAGTAGGTGGATTCTAGCACCTGTTCAGAGCCAGATGTTTACACCTTCTTCTGCAGTGAGGCCCACAGAGAGAAAGGTATGAGCTTAGCACCATTCTTCTGTGCACAGCATCAGCAGGTACAGCCTTCTGGCGTCACCAGTGCCCAGCTGCCCTGATGGCAAGAAGCTGCATCTGAAGTTTGATTTATTGTTCTTTGTCGCTTCTTGCTGTGTGGAGCAAGGAACTATAAACATTAAGCTCTCTAGAGCAAGGACTATCTTTCCATCCTTTGATAGTACATCAATCATTGTGACAACCCTATCCATGCCATGTAAGTAATAACTAAGAAAAACAGTAAGTGCTATCTGCTTTCTTCCTGTGTGCCAGCAGCCAAGGGGTTTTTTTATGTCTGTAGTTTATAAAGAATTGTGGAATCCTTCCTTCTTAAACACCACTCTATAAATCTCAAGTCATATGCTTTACAGAATTTTGCCCAGTTTTAACTTTTCGCAGTTTTAGTTGCAAACAATGGCAACCATTCTTGTCCTGCTTTAATCTGTAGATGAAACTCATGAATACTACAGGTGGTCATTCCACATATTCATATAGATGAATACTACGGAGGTCATTCAACAGGCAGGGATTAAGGACACCATGCTCTGCATGGTCAGCTCATGCCACTGTGACAGTAATGACACTTGATCCCTGAAGCAGTCCATGACAGAAACGTGACGTAAGCCATGACTGACCAAGATACCACCAATCCTGTAACCACAGTCCCCAGGTAATTCTCTGTCAAAAGTGCTATGTCCCAGGTTTACTTGTATGTCCTGTGAAATGGAAACCCAGCATCCCTGAACTCACACTGACAAAACATGGATTGAGCCAGCCCCCACGTGGCTACAAGCCAGTTCTGGTGCACAACAGGAAGGTAGGTAAACTGTTTTTCAGGTAAGGAGACAGAACTGGAGAATCCAGGCTTAAATTTACTCATGGGACAGAGATGCGTCTATGAGCTCAAGACTTAGAGCTGACATAGGTCCTGCCCAAGACCTTGAAATGGCAAAAAATGAAGTTATCATTGCTAACATTATTTATATTGAAAACCATAACTCGATAAATTTCTTCTTTTTTTTTCTGATGTTCTGACAGAGTAATGTAATGGCTGGAAGGAAAAGGTCACATTGCCCATTCTCCATAGTACTTATTACATGAGGAGCAGAGAAATAAGGACTACAGACTGAATACCTCTTCTTAACTCTTAGTTTCAAAAGCAGCTTTTTGGGTAAATTCAGCAGCAATAAAGAATGAGCTGAACAGCTCCATCTCACTAATGGGTGTTGCTATGGAAATGAGGAAAATATGCTTGCTCTTAGAAGCACAAGAACACACAGGGTAATGACAAAAAAACCCCGTAACAACCTTGGTTCTGTGATACTGGACAAAAATATGTAGGTCTGTGTGTATACTTCTTATCCCAAAAATCAGTGCACTCTCATTTGCTTGTTCTTTAACAGTATAGCATGGGCACTTCAAGCATCAACCCTTCACAGTCATGATACAACCATGAAACTCCCCTTAAAGCTGGGGCTCAGGCAGTTCTCCTATAAGCTTTGCATTGTTTTCCTCAGTGTTTCTATGGGAACCTCTGACTCTGCTGCTGGTAACTGAGAAATGAAAAGATTCAGAAAGTTCAGCTAAGCCAGTTTAAAAGAACAGCTGCAAGCTGGTTGTGTAGCCCAGAGGAGACAGAACAAAGGAAGATGTAGTAGGAGACAGGGGGGGAAGAAACTGTAGCCTTTTTAAACGAAATCTGTATACCAGAAGAAATTAGTTATGTATCTTATCATACTGGTCCTATCAGTCTATACAGGGCAAAATTCAGCTGAAAGTACATAGCACACTTAGGGCTCCCTGCATTATTAAAACTCTGTTAAGGGCAAAACTTACTTTAGCGGATAAAGTGCAAGAAATACAGGCACTGCATGTGAAAATAAGAAGCAGCAATGTATCCTTAGCTTTGGCCAGAGCATGGAGAAACTGTGCCTGGCTACAGGCCAGGTTTTCCCTTGCAACAGACCATATTTCTTCGGCTCTTGAGTGCCAGGATGACACCCATGTATACAACACTAGCCTCTGCTCCTTTGTTACCAGCACTAATGCTGGGCTTCCACACTAGGAGTACTGTTTTGCTGAGAAGAAATAAATGCTGGGGCAGGGCTTCCTGGGGCTCTGTTTGCTGGCAGGGCTTGCAGTCCTGCAATGAGGGAATGCCACTTCTGAAGTACAGAAAACAGTATGTCATGACTTGATGATAGACAGAGACAAATGTGACTTGAAATGTATTCCATTAATAGGAATATATATAAACGAACAAACAGTGTCTAGTCTTGGCTTGTCAGCATCGCTACGGGAAATGCCCACAACAGCCGAGGTGGTTATACAAGTGAAGGAAGAGAAGGCAATTCATCTATTTACTGTTGCTTAACATGGGTTTGGGCAGTGTTCTTCCCAGGCCTTCCTGAACACACCCTGGTACCTGGGAACACTTTCATGTGGAGCTATTATGAGAAACTCTGGTCGACGTAGTTCTGATAATAAGCTGTAGCAGTATTTATAAACTGTAAAGCTCCATGGATTGTAATGCACTGGGTAACAGGAAATGGGAGCTGGTTGCTTCACCTGTGCAATTAGCGAAGCAAGTTTCTGCATGTTCACAAACTCTTATGCAAGCAAGACATAGATAGAAAGATCCTGTTGTCACCTGGCCTCATGAAAATGCCATAGCGACAGTAGAGCATCACAAGGCACTGGGCGAGATAAAAGAACATAAAAGGCACTGCCCTCTTACAGACAAAATCTCTGACACCTGTACTGCTGTGTAAATAATTACAGCACTGACAATGCTTGGCTGTTGGTATGGATGGTATCTCTTCAAGGCACTTTTATGTGTATGGGAATATATGTTACTCTCATAGTGAGATAGTTTTTTGCATCCATACAGAAAGATTTTCACTTTCTAAAAACATACGTCTGTTCCTCAAACTGAGGAGCTCTGGGAATGCGGGGCATCTGCCTACAATTAAAATCAAACAATGCCAAATAGATATAGAATAATACAGAGAAGTTAAAATCTTGGTCAGTGCATCTTGTGTCAATGCTTTGCTCACGTTTGTCAGCCAAACAGTTGTCATTTCATTTTTCCCAGGCACCAAGTTAAACTGCTTGGCAATAACATTTTTCTCTCCTCTGCTAAAGCCAAGGAATTTAATCTGCTTGAAATCAAAATTCATGGTCTCACAAGCCATGAACTTCAGATTGATATGGTCAGGTTTTGCTTAAGCACTACCAAATTTCACACTATTTGAATTAATGTTTCTGAGTGTGATGCAAATTAGCTTCTTTCTAAAAGCTATGATTGCGAAATATGCTGCATAAATTATAAATTAAATGTGGCATAAAATATGTTGCATAAATCACCTTACCTTTAAGGAAGTTTGTGAGAACTCAGCTATGTATATTGAAGAGGAAGGCAATGGAGTGTTAGCACTAAAATATCACTTACCTTCTGGGGTGGGGCTTGCAGGCAGTGAAAAAGCAAGGTTTGGGTATAAATTTGGAAAGCTTTCCTAAAGATGTATAAAGGCATAGCTGTAAAGACACACAGACCACATAATTCTAGGACTCAGGTCTGTAATTGGAAAAAGCTTCTTTTGGTTGATAGTAACTAAGGTCTTGGTGACAGAAAACCAAAGTTCTGCACCAACAGAAAGACTGGAAACAAAACCCTACTACATTCTGAACTGGCTGCATATCATTACAGAATTTCAGTCCCGTTCTGCAAAAATAAGGTTTACTAGCTGTGGTACACTTAAAAAAGACAGAATGAAAATATTAAAAAAAAAACCACACCAAAACCAAGACCATAAATGGATATAAATTGGGAAAAAAAGTAGGAAAAACATGTTGAAACTAGGGGAAAGAGGGAGGGGCTTGTTTTCTGCCCTGTGTATTTCTGATGGCATGGTTGGCACTGTGTGCATCATTATCACAGCCATTGGAGATACACAAGTGTATGCTGCAGATATTCTCAGTAAAGCTTTTAGCTAGTAATGACTCCTAGTGCTGCACTTCATTACATATCAGCAGAAATATGTAATTCTGTGGGCCAAACATTCCAGCCCAGTGATGTGCCAACAGGCCACTCATTCATTTCAGTGAGAAACCCAGCTTGCAGAACAGTGATCAGGATTTGTTTAGCAACCTGCATACACAGTGCTTATTACATGCCAGACACACACATGGGCTTTGTAAAAATGACAGTGTGCCCCAAACCTGTAAAGCACATGGCTATATTTTCAAACAATCTTGCCACATATGTTTCAGAATGACACTCTTAGAAGATATTCTGGTGACTGGCAAGGTTTGTGAAGGCATGCACCTCTCTGACTTGATACACTTCTCCTGTTGCCTACCGAAGCTGGTTTTGTAACACAAACATTTTTGGTTTTGTTGGGGGGGGGTGTTTTGTTGGTTTTTATGTTTCGGTTTGGTTTTGTGCTTTTTTAAACCATAACCCCTGCTTTCTGTTTTCACGCTTTACCACTCTTTCATTTCATTCTCTGTTTTAGTACAGGAATCCTCTTCTGCTGTAAGCTGTGTAAGGTGAGAGATCTCTGCTTCTTTACAGCAGATCTAAGGCAAGAGTGATTAAAAAATGGGTTGAAAAACTCCTGTACATAGCCAGGAGAGGATTTCTTCCACACAAACAGTTCAGAAGACAGATCTCTGAGCTATGCACCTCCTCAGAAGCCCTGCCCTACAGCAGATCAAGGCTGGGGATGGTGAGGAAGCTGGGACAAGCTGCACGTGCTGGGCAGGGTCTAAGCAGACCTGCACTATGTAAGGACATACCGGGAAGCTTTCTTTTGGCCTTCAGCTAGTCCTCCAGGGCTAAGTACCTGGAGAGTTTACAGCTACCATTACCTTCTTTTTGCTGGCCCACACCTATGACAGACAATCTCAAACCCCGTATTTTCAGTATGACTTACAATGTACTTCTTTTTACTGTAATTTGTATTACTACGGCGGGAGTGCCTTGGCTAGCTCTCTTGAAAAATCAAGGGCCTGCACAAGGATCTCAATGGGAAGTAAGAGACATTAATCTGGATTGAAATGGAAAAATTACTGGGTCATATAACAAAGTTTAGCCAGTGTGTGCTCTTGACCATTGAACAGGAACACAGCACAAACCAACGGGACTGCTGGAAATTTGAGGTCATCCAGGCTCTGAAGGTCAAATTAGCTCTTTGAAAACTTTGCTCCTCATTCTTGTCTCGCTGCTCGAGGTAGCTACGCCAAACATGTCAAACAAACTGTGCCAAGTCTCTTTTGCTGATTTGTGAAGTATTCAGTCTCATATTTTAAAGCAGGCATCTCCCTCCCTCTTATGTCAAGCTCATTTCTGTCCACTTCACCATGAATAGATGTCCTTCAGCTGTGAGACGGGAGTCATCTTCTGAGGAAAGAGACAGGAGCAGATTCAGAGCATGGTGTCCACTACAGGGTAGATGTAGGGCAGCACAGCCGGGTGGGAATGGGTAGGAAGACCCTTCCAAGTCAGATGAGCACCCTCCTTTTATATGCACACGTGAAAAGAAATGAGGTTCATGAAAAGAGTATTAGGAGTGCACAGATTGTAAGCAGACAAAAAAGAGCGCTTATTTTGCTCACAAACATCACAGATATTAAGGGTAGGGAAGCAAAAATTTGAATCTGTAGACAGTAACCGACGTATGGCACAGAAAAAGACGTGTGGCATTTGCATTATCAGCGTCTCCTCTCATATAACCTCTCTACTTTGGGCATGTCCCTTTGGCATTGCATATGAGCATAGTTTCTAGAGGGAAGGGTTTTTTTAGATACTGTTTCCTTTGTGATTTCAAAGAGGATACACAGTGCCTCTGAATGTCTGTTTGTTGGACAGATCTGGTGCTTCACGAAAATGGTCAAGCTAGCTGTTACACAGATTCCCATTCAGCAAAATGGGTGAATTAGCAAGGGAAGAGAAGTGCACCAAGCTTTGGGACTAAAGGGAGAAAGCACTTGAGATATCAGAAAATAACGGCAGCATTTAGATACTGAACTAAGAAGCAGACCTAAATATAATGGAAAAAGATTATTTTTCACGTTTGTCTCGCAAAAGCAAGGCTCAGTTCACTGGAGCCAGAGGGTAGGTACTGCACAATGTTAGCAACTTTTTATAAAGTGTAACACACTCTCTTTTAATGAAAAGACTTTAATAAACTTCAAAACCAGTAAGCAGCTTAAGCCTGTTGTAACAAATATATATTTCCCATGTCCTGAAACTGCTGTTTTGCTGTTTATAAAGCTCTGTGAAGCTGCCAAGAATCATTTCACTGCTTTCCAGTTGGGAACAAACAGAAGAACCCACTAATGTGCTCAGTGCAAATGGACACAGACGTTGCTTTCTTAAGAAGGGCATGATTTAAAATCAAGTCCTAATTTAATGGCATGTTAGATTCTGTACCTCTAATCCAAAAATACTTTCATAGTTTTGTATGTCTTTCAGGTATCACAGTAAGATTTATGAGAGCAAAATATGGTTTTGTTCTTTTTTAGTCTTTGCACAAGAACGTACACTGAGGTTTCTTTAAAACTTCAGAAAATTGCTAGGATAAATAATGAAAATCTCAGTAATACCTTGGACATGCAGCATGGACTTATTTTAATATCAGCTTGGTTTTTGGTTTTGTATTTTTTTAATGCTGGGCCAGGCTTTAGGCTCAACAGAGCTCCATCGCTCTGTTCAATATCCTGCAACAACCTGGAATTACCTTTCGCGACACCAGTTGCTGGCATGCTTCTTACTCTTTGGCTTTAGTGATATTCGGCCATGGACCACTCTATATTTAAATGCATAATAGCTCATAGGAACATACAATAGCATTCTGTCCATCCCTGAACTCAGGACCTAGTTAGCTGTGCTGATATTCTGTCCTTTAAATCAGATATGGTGAAACAGAGCAGAGTCATTTACTTTGCTTTTCTTAGGTATGTGCTATGAAAGTATTTACCACCCTGGTTTAACATTCCCTACCCAACTGATTTTGATTGTCACACCTTTTTCACACTGCTTTGATATTTAACTGTCTCCATACAAGGCTGAATACCTGTAGGCAATGGGTCCAGAAGAATAGTTGGGTGTTCTCTTGCTGGAACCTTGATGCTAACACAGCTACAAACTGGCAATGCCTTATAGGGCAGACTGGTACCACTGTGCCAAGCCCTGCCTGTAGGACGTCAGTGGCCTGTGCTCCTACCTTTTACTAGTAAGTTTCCCTAAAGATGTTCTGGAATGCTGCATTCAGATCCTGCATGGTGTGCTGATCCCCATGAAGGGTCTCTGTACCTGCCCCCCATTTCCTAGAGACACAGAGAAACACTACAGTCAATCCATCCCAACTTCACTGGCCACACAGCCCTCTAAGGAAAGAGTAAGTTGCCATGCGGAAATCTGAAACAGCCACAGAGATCTGAGTTTTTATTTTTGCCATTTGGGAAAACTGATTACTTCATGCCATGCATAGCTTTATTGCCCAATGAGAGTTTGTTTACGAGCTCCACTCTACATAAGTCTGAAAAGACTCAGTGAGGAATTGGTTCCAGTTGGAAATAGTTTGGAGTTTCTTTTGAAGCCACACCTGTTTGTGTGATATAAGCCTCTTAGGTGAGCCTCCTGCTCTCTCATGGCATTGAGAAACAGAGTACGTCACGCCCTGTGACAACCTTGGTAAAGCTTTATGGAGCACACAAGCACACATGCAAGAAAACTAATGTCTTTGGACTGCCAAGCAACATTGTCTGTTTAGCCATATCTAATGTTTGCACACAAACACACACACAAAATATTTGCTGGCTGAGTAATATCTCTTTATGCCTGAGAGGGAAGAAAAAAGAAAGGGGAAAGGCGAGGCTCCCAAGAGCAGGTACGTAAAATGTTTTTTATTCAACTGTAATGGGGTCATCTGAAGAAAAAATGCCTACTGGTTTCTAGAGACACCCAGGTCCTTAAGGGTGTGATACACAGAAACAGAAAATAGTATTTCCATATCCAAACTTAACACAATTACATGCCTGAAAAGAACCTTTAAATGTAATAAAAATCAGACCAAGTCACTAAGAAATAGATGACAAGATACAATCTTGTAATAGCCTCTTTTGAAGGATGCAGTAATTTGTAGACGCTTCCTACTTATCAAAATTAATTGTCACACCTTACATTGACACTACAGGGTTGGAACACGTGATGCAATGCAACGATGACTCACAATGGTGAGTATGTAGAATGAAACTGTCCTCTGCATTTCAGGTAATCCACCCAGCTAAGATTTATTGGTGAAGGATTGAACTTCTTGTCCTTAGGCAAAGGGCACAGCAGCTGTGTCTCCCAGATATGGTGCCAACATTTCCACATCTTCAAGCTCACTCAAGGGAAGTGTTTGTTCACTTTTTTCAATATATGAAAGATACTGTGCCCCCGAACCAGGCAAAACGTTGATAGATCCTGAAGCTGTTCCCATTGTTTCTTCCTTGATGTTCAGATTGGTATCACCAGCATTGACATGACAGCAACTGTCTGCTTTTACTTCTGCTCCTGGCAAACTCCACTTCTGCTCTTGCAAACTTAAGCACACCTGATGACAATGACAGTGGCTAAGGTCAGTTGATTCCAGAAGCAGGCGAGTATGCTCATTTCAAGGGCATAATTTTGGACCCCATTCTGCTATTCATCCATACCAAATCAATTTAATTCCTGTCTGTACATCTTTGTACGACAACCACTCTCTGGGTCAATGTTAAGAACTGAACAGGGAGAAAACCTCCTGAGTAAAAGCAGAAGTCACTATATGACAAGACCATGATGCTAAGAGCTCTAGCAGTCTTCAGTATGCACCCAGTTCACAGAACACCTAAGAACTTAATATTTAAAATAAAGAAATAAAATTAAGTTCTACTTAAGGAAAGAAAAATATACATAAAGTTTTATAAAATAACTATTTAACAGCAGGAGTTCTCAGGTTTTTCTCAGAGCTGCTTCCCTTGTAATACACCAAAGCTCAGCCTTCTTTCTCACTTGCTGTGCACTTAATTATAAGAATATTCCATTGCAAAGAAATTTAGAAGAGCATTGAACTGTGGGCCTTTAGTAATGGGCTTAAATACTAATAGAAACTCATTAATTTCCCCATGAGCTTTCATCACTTTCTCAAAGACTAACTCATGTCAAGTAGGACATAACAACACAACTAAGGATGATCTTTCACTTGCAAAGATCTAAAAAATGCTATGGAAATGCTGAATATTTTTAGAAACAGAAACTCAAATAGCATTGGTTATCTAAAGAGAAACTGAAAACTCTGGTTTCAAGCTGTGCCTGTCTAGACTCAATGTATATTAGTCTTTGGAGCCACTTAACAGCTGCTTCAGTGTGAGAGTGGTAATTAAATAACCACAGCAGAAATACGAAGGACCACAAAGACATCACAGGAAACTTGGCAGCTCAGACATGTCAGGTCACCATGTTAGTTACCCACTGTCATTCCTTCTAACTGGATGCTCGTCTCTGTGCAAAGCCAGAGCCAGTAACTACTGTGGACAACGGGCATAGTTTGGAATAGATGATCCCTGTGAGCTGGGTGAGCATAGTGAGAACATCTGAGGCTCCGATTCGAAACTCTCTGTGTGAAGGACTCCCCACTGCTTCAGGAAGTCTCGGTTCATCATACTTTGTGCACCTTCCAGCTGTGCAAGAGTTGCTCCCCAGTTCATAATGACCTATTGTTGCCCAGTTCAGCACGTAATTGTGAAAATGGCTGTGCCAACTGTAAGCCCACAAGAAAAAGAGGTTATATCCTTCTAGAAGAAACATTTCTCTGATTGAAATAACATGTCTGGACCACACTACAAACACATTCTGGGACAGCAGAGCTTCTTAGGTACAGGGGCCTGTTACTTGCAACTCTTTTAAAGAGCAGGTACAGAAATGCATGCAGTGCTTTTTCAGAATATGTCCCTGTATTTGACATGGTTAATAAAGGGTTGCTAAGGGTTTTGGTGAAATATCATTTACATAGTAGTTTTTATCACATTCCTGTGAGTAGAGCTCTACTTCTGAGCTTGGTTTCACAAAATAAGGAAACTGGGATGTCAGAAAGCAAAGTGGTAGATGGAGAAGCAGCAGTAAAAGCTACGTGAGCAACTCCAGAATAATTCATATTAGATTTATTGAAATACTGTGTTAACAACTGTTTCTGAAATACTTACTTAAGTAATAGCCAATAAAATAGTCTATGAAAAAGCCAGATGAGTTTTCCTCTGACAGTTTTCACAGCATAATTTTACCTTCAGGCTAAGCCATCATCAGCTTCTTTCAACAGCATCCAGGTAGAGACTGGACAAGTCAAGCTGTCCTTTTCAGTCAGTGCTACGAATCTGTGACTCTGCGATACGAACTGAGCATATGGGTAGATGTCTTGGGCTACTCATACATAACCTTTTTTTTTTCATCTTCAGTCTGCACCTCCACTCAGTTTCTGGGATATTGCAAACAGATATTCATGGATACTAGGAAGGAGATCTCAGCAATCCATATGGGAGTGCAAAGTGATTCTGGGAAGCCTGGCACTTGTGCAGCAGTTGGGAAAGACAGAAATAAGGCTTGTAATCTTCACCGGTTATCGGGAACGAGACATTCCTTAGAGATGCCTCTGACAAAGCTAGTGGCGTATGCTGCAATTCTAGGCCTTGAAACATGAGTAGGAAACCCTGTGAGATGTCTTGATGACTATATTCAATCACAAGAGATATCTTGCAATCAGTGTGTTAATTGCGGACTTCTGAAATTGCCAGGCACTTTGCTTCAAGGCAGGGCTGAACCTGATTTCTAAGCCAGATACCTTTCTAAAGTATGTATTTCCTCCACTTCCCTAATACTGAGGTGCTTTACTAAGTAAGGGGCAAAACATTTTTAGGATTTTGCACACCTCCCTGGCCAACATGGTTTTGGTTGAGGCTCTCATGGTTGTAGTAGTGAAAAGGTACGATAGGCTTCCAGTGTTGGGGCCCAGGAGTGTACTAATCACTTCCTTAGGAACTTTCTCTGTTGGTATCTATAGCCATATTACCTATAGCTACCTTGTTGTATTCTTGGAGCATCAAACATGTTGATGGAAGCATCAGACATAAATTTTAAATCTCGTGTCACATTCAGTCATGAAACATCACTGCTTACCTCCTTCTGTGGATGGACTGTTCCCTCTATCATGTCTTCCCTTGATTTCACTTTTTTTGGTTCTTGCTCTCAGCCTGCCCTTGCCTGGTTGAACAAGAACACAGCAGTTTCACAGTAAAAATGATTGCTAGATGCTAAGAACTGGAAGAGTCTGCTTGGGTCCAAGGTTTGAAAAAAGAAACTTAACTATATGCTTTTATTGATAGTATGCTTTTTAACTTGTGCTCTGCATTTATTTATGAGAGATTATTATTTGCAAGAATGTATAGATGGAAACCCTCAGAAACTTTCCCACTGAATGAATGCTTGCTCTTCCTGAAGTCATGCAGATTTACTTATCTAATAAATTTGCAATTTTGTTTGATTCTTCTCCTTACTTTTATAAAACCAAATTGTCCATAAAGGACAGTAACCATCATGAGGTCACGTCAGTGGCCAATGGAGTACCATGAATAAAAAAATAAATTACAGTCAGAGTGAAAAGTCCATGCATTTGACTGGACAATGAAGAATAATATATTTTTTTAAAAAAATATTTGCTTATTCTATTACTACTATAGAAAAACATAAATTTAAAACATTATCTAAACGGACTAAATGTTCTAAGATCTGATGGCCTCCTCTTTCCCTTATTATGTTTTTTTGGCCATAAAAACCCCCAATTATATTTTGGCACATATTCTGCTCACTATGTAAAACTCCATGGATCTATATCCAGACAGATTTAGCTCTTAAAGGGAAGGTGTTTGCTTAGTGTTCCTTAGAGGGGTGACTTTTTAAACTCTGGAACACAAAGATTATTTCTGAAACAAAGCTAGTCCCCAAAACTGAGAGGATTTAGAGCTTTAAAAAAAAACCAATAAACCCTACACCTATGAATATATATATATACTGCACTGTTTGCTTTCATACCTCAGATATCATTGTTCCTGAAGGATTCACATAAATTCCATGGGGAAAACATCACAGATATTGAGCTGTTTCAACCAGATGCTCTCACACCTGATCATCATCCATTTTTCTCAGATCACCACACAGAGAGAATCTTGGCCATCCTCCTTAGCCTGTGGCTCAGCAATAACTGAAATACTGTGGCCAGATGGTTTTGTTTTCCAGGAGGTGAGGATAGCATGATATTCCCCAGAAGAAGCGTGTAATTTGTTTATGGGACATCATATTTTTTAAAAAGCAAAAGAAAACACTGGTGTGCAGATAGAACAATTTTGTCACAGGCTGAATATTGGAAAATGTCGTTTCACCCTAGAAAGATTATCCCTGTCCCAAAAATCTCACAATAAAAATGAACCAAAACAAGTGAAGGGAATAAAAAAAGGGCTGATGAAAAAGGAAAAAAAATAGGAGCTATTAAAATTTACTTATAACAAATCCACATTGTCTTGTTCATTGATAACTGGAAATTAGGAGAAACTCTGGGATACCTAACAAGAGGACAAGACAGAATAGCACATTTGGGTTTGGGCCTTGGAGAACAAAGCCCTGTAAATTGTGACAGAATATAATCTAGGGAGAAAGCAGGGATGGAGTAAGTTTGACTTAGAAAACAAGAGGACATGAAGACCAGGCAAGGCAAGAAAAAAAGCCATTAAAATGCACAGAATATTGAGCTCTACTGGGCTTCCAGGGTGAAGAGTCACAACTTCAAAAGAGAGTCAGGGAAAAGCAGTGAAGTTAAGGGCTGATATTCAGAGTACGTGAAAGAAAAAAGTTGAAAAGGCCTACGCAGATGAGCAAGGGCTCTTGACCAAAATCAAGCATTAAGAAGAATCTTCTAAGAGGTGGAAGCAGGACAGGCCACTCAGGAAGAATACAGACACACTCTGAGCATATCGGGAACGCCACAGTTCATCTGGAGTTGAGGAATGCGAAGGAAACTTCTACAAGGACCTCGTAGCAAAAGGAAGACCACAGAACACAGGGAACCACTGCTGGAGGCAGGAGGGTACCTGGTGACAAAGAACATGGAGAAGATTGAAGTACTCAGTGTCTACCTTCAGCAGAGGAGCATGAGGTTAGGGAACACTGAACTGAACTGGACACACATGAGACCATTGGATCTGATGGGATCCACAGAAGAGCTGAGGGAGCTGGCCAACATCATTGTGAGGCCATTTCTTACTGCCTTTGAACGGTAAGGCAGAACAGGGGAGATTCCTGAGAACTAGAAGAAAGCAAAGGTCCATCATGTTTTCACAGAGTCAGAGAATTGGTGAGCTGGAAAAGGCCTCTGAGATCATCATGTCCAGGCTATGACTCAGCAGCACTGCAACGGCCAGACCAGGGCACTAAGTGCCACATCCAGCCTTTCCTAGGAAACACCTCCAGGGACGGTGACTCCATCACTTCCATAGGCAGTGCATCCCAGTGCCTGATCTTTTCCAAAAAAGACAGAAGTTAGAGCAAGAAAACTACAGGCTGGTTAGCCTCACCTCAGTCCCTGAGGAGGTGATAGAACAAGTAATCCTGCAAAATACTTCTAGATGTATGAAGAATAAAAAGGTGATCTGGAGTAGTCAGCATGGACTTATGCAGCGGGAATTATGCTTAATCAACCTGCTGAATAAGGGGTGACATCTGGTTGTTGTGAACCTGCAACTGCAGCAAGGCTTTCAACACTGTATTCCATAATACAATTCTATAGACAAACTGACAAGGAATGAATAGTTAAGGGTATAGTGAGGTAGAGAGAAACTTGACTGAACAGCCAGACTCCAAGCCTTGTGATCAGTGGCAAAATGTCCAGATGGAGGCCAGTCACTGTTGGAGCACATCGGGGGTACATAGTGGGGATAATGCCGTGTGAGACCTTCATGCACAGAGTGCACCCTTGGAAAGTTTGCAAATGATGCAAAACTGGGAGGACTGGCTGATACCATACATGGGTGGCCTGCCATTCAGAGGGACTTGGACATGATGGAGAAATGGGCTGACAAGAACTATGTAAAGTTCAAGAAAGAGAAATGTCAGGTCCTGCATCTGGGGAGGAACAATCCCAGGCACCACCTACACACCAAGGGCCAACTGCCTGCAAGGCAGCTTTGCAGAGAAGGGCCCCAGGGGTGCTGGTGGAAATAAAAAGGTTGACCATAAGCAGCACCGCACCCTTTTGACAAGGAAGGTCTGCAGCATCCTGGTTTGCATTAGTATGTGTGGTGCCACTACAGGAAGGGCATTGATGCAGTGGAATGAGTCCAGCTGAGGGCCACAGAGTTAAGGGAGGGTCTGGAACATCTGACATATGAAGAGAGGCTGAAAGCGCTAGGATTGGAGAAGAGAAGGTGGGGACAGGTTCCAAACTGAGCAAACTGCTCTAGTTGACCCTGCCTGAGCAGTATGTTAGAATGCATAATCTCCAGAAATCTCTCCCAAACACCACTATTCTGTGACTCTGTGAAATTATTTACTTTGGTTTTCTAAACTTAATTCTTCTGCAAGTATTCCACAATTTGATGCTGACCGCATAAGTGTAACTGTTTTCAGCAGTTCTTGGGAGGTTTATAGTTTAGTGTACACACAGATCAGTTTTCCAAGAAAAACACCACATAACTGAAATATCTGCATGGATCTTACAATATTATTTGAAAAGTTTTGGCAGTTCTTTTTGGTTTGCTTGTTTCGTGTTTGTTTGTTTTTTTTTTAAAGTGCTTCTGCATCCTCTTAGAAAAAATATTCCTGAGATTCAAAAGCAGTGAAGCCTTATTTGTCAAAAATTTGTACTTTGAGGTTTCACGGCACGATGTCAGTTTCATGTTTTCCATTCTCATTTGTGAAAGCTCTGGTGTCTCTTTTCTGTTTGACTTGTTGAGACACTCGACCAGACAAGATACAGCCTGTGCTACCACTGGCCTAGAACTGCATGTATTAAACCTCAGGGTTCACTTTACATATGTTGATTAGGGAGCTTGTTATTGCCAAATAAAGAGGATACTGGCAGAGTTGTCCAGTAAGTCGGGTCTCTCTCTGCCCTACTAGACAAACTTTTCCTCAATATTTACAAGTGCTTTAAGACTTGAATAAAATTCTTAAAAAACATTTCAGCAGGGAGGCTAATAAAGAGCAATTGCATACATTCCTGTATCAAATCCAAATAACGGCCCCATGCTTTTTTTTAATAATCTAAACAAAAGAGATTTAAGTAAGAGGAAGTTGCAAGACAGAACATTTGTATAATAACAAACATGCTGAGCAATAACATAGACATTTCTTTGATTTAATTCAAAGAATAGGAATAATACCCAACACCTTGCTTGGCCTTGGAGGCAGACTTTTCAAGGTTTAAATTATTAACACTTAAACTTATTTTCAAAGACATTCAATTCCTACTAATTCATATTCCCTTCATAATACAGTATTTTACAAAGCAGTTTCAGAGTGTAGATGCATGAATGGATCCAATCATTATACACACAGAGAACTTACACCATCTATCCCTTTATTTCCCTATTTTTATAAAGAAAAATTAACATAAGCCAGACAAAGCTAATTTGTTCTTGCCTTCTGTTTGCCCAAAACCTCAGTGCTATCATTCTGAACAGAAACAGCAATCGTACAGTGAACTGGGGAGTGTATACTTGGAAATACTAACAAAGGTACATCCAAGCCAAGAAACAGAATTTCAGCAGATTTAAAATACATTTTTAACTGGAATTCAGGTGATAAACTGTTTGGCCATCTGAAGACGGAGAACTAAATCACAATTTTCCCTCTCCAAAGCTTACATAAACTACAGGTTTCAACAGAAACTCTGATGGTTCACAAGGAAACTGAAAAGTCTGTGTAGGGGTTAAAAGCTTCTACAGCTCTACTACTAAGAGAAACTTCAGTGGTTTTGGTTTTCACATTCTAGGAACTAATACCAGTATTGCTACAGGTTAACACACTGAGGTTCATTTGCTAATGATCTAAATATACATAACCCTTTTTAGCAGTTCAAAATTAGGTAAGAGTGCTTATATTGCATTATTTTTCCCGTTGGAACAACAAGTCTCATATCTAGGCCACCTAGGTCCCTTAGGAAGGACATTTCTATTAAATGAATCTTTTTCAGTCTGCAGAAAAGCTACACTCAAACACTGTTACTAAATTTATCAATATTTTGGCAAAAATATTGGTGAATGAATCAAGAACAGTAGCTCTATAACGTGGGAAGGTTGTTTGTTTTTAATTGAAATATAGTACACATTAGCATAAGGCCAAAAGCGTTTGATTAAAACACCAGGGTGTTTCATGCCTCCGAGGCATGATGAGGCATCTCTAAGGAGGAGGCAAACTTGCACTGTCTGAAGAACGCTGCTCTTTGTGATCGTTGCTCTCCGCACCAGGACCACGTCCTCTACCACTGAACTGTCACAACTCCAGATGGCCTCGTGTTCAGGGAAGCTTTACTCTTTTCTTTGCTCCCTCACTAAGGTTAATATAGCTGCTTAAAGAACCCACGTGGCACGGTTTGTTTAGAGCAGGTACTCAGGCTGAAGGCCTTACCTTACCTTTCCTGACTTAACACACACCAAGCTCCCAAAGAATCTCCAGAAAGTATTTCGGAGCTTCCTATTTTAAACCAGACATCAACTGGAGTACTGGATGCTCCAACTTCTACCTGAAACCCCTCATGAGGGAGAAGTTCTTTTTCCCCATACAACAAAGCCAGGAACACGGAATGCTGTCCCAGAGAGGATGGCAGAAAAGATTGGTCCTTGGCTAAACCAAAGTTACTTTCACCAGCTTGGTGTAATACCCATGCAATACTGAGGACTACATCAGTATGGTTTGCTGAAGTACAGGAGTCAGTAGCAGGTTAAATAACCTTTATTAATTTTTTTAATGAAGAAGGCTCAGCCAAGTTTGTTTGCATGAAGCCACTGACCCTAGCTATTGCAAAATAAGCACCCTGCCAATATAATCTCGTAGACAAGCACCTTCTAGGACAAACAAAAAGCTTTATTACTTCAGCTTGATACTTATTCAAAACCAGAAAGAGTTAAATAAACTGACTATTTGCTCATCTGACTGCTGAAGACAGATACTCAACCTTCCTAAATTCATTGTACTGTCATATTTTAATCCAAGATACCATTCTGCACAGGCTGTTTCTGCCCTGGAAGAGACAATCCAACCAGATAAGGTCTCTATCAGCTATATTCTAATAATTCACACATTTCAGCTGATAATTCTCTAGCTAGACTAGTCCTGTGACAGTGCTAAAATGGAGCATCACAATTCAAACCATGGCTAAAAAGTGTATATAGAGCTCACTGAGGTGATCTTAAGTCAATATAAATGTGATTGTTAGACTCTAACTGTAGGAACAAATAGAAAAATTAAAGGCTGTCTGCTACTTTCAGTTACAAATGAGATATGGACACAATCTGTGATAGGGGAACTTGAAATTTAAGGTCATTTGCTTTACTTGAAAATTTAATTTTAAGGAAGTTTTACTAAGAAAACACCGAAGCCGGTGCAAAGGTATGTTGCTGGCCACCATGATTTACGTGGGAACCAATGTGAAGCAGCAAATAATAAACTATGCAGGCAGTGTTGGCTCTAGGATGGACTGATACCTCACCTGTTCTTACAGAAGTCAGTTTTAAATGGTGCTTCTAATTTAAATTTAGTCAATTTCTTGCCATACCATGTGAGATCCTAGCTCTTCTAAGTCGCCTTTAGATCTGTACATCCAAACTTCTCATATACAAGTAGAGCTACCTCAAAACCTAATTCTTTTACAGCTTCAAAGCGTTACAGCAACTAGGGTGTTTTAAAAACCATGACTGAGTTCTTAGGCAGAATTTAGGATCAGTCCTTCATCTGCCTTAATAACTGAGAACTGTGGAGGAGAGAAATCTATTAGCGAGCATGCCTACGGTTCAATGTTCAGGTAGTGCTACTAGTCAAGAGCCCTGAAGAAAAAGCGTACCTTGTCATGTATAGGTGGCCATAATCTCTTAACACGTGGCTACGCTTCTTTCAGACTAGAACTCACCTGCATCTGGCAAGCTCAGTGTGCAGGAACAGGCACTCAAGCCATTTTATCTTTCCGCAGCATACCCCAGATTAATGGCGTTAAAGCAGTCAGCACGATGCATGTTTATCTATTACACAATCGGCAGAAGGGATAAACTGCCATTTATGACTGCAGAGCCAAAACACTGAACAGAAGCATGGGCAAGACTCTTCACACGAATCCCCTCACAAACCTGGGCAGCACCACAGCAACAGGAATGACTATAAACACTGGAAGGACGTACAGGCAAGGCTAAGTGACTCTAACAAATTCTTGCACCAGGAGCCTCTGGGCGCTGGCCCCAGACTGGCAGTCGCCCGGTGGCTTTGGC
>NW_009697322.1:11703-42154 GCF_000703405.1 Apaloderma vittatum | reverse complement strand
CCAATCCCTAACATTCTGTGATTCTGTGATAACAAAAATATCGTAAAGATGAGAAGAATCTGCTAATATTATTTTAAGGTGCCAATCCTTCAACAAACATGACATAGTGGGATTTTAATGAAGGATTATGACATATGAAAACGTGTGGTGCAATGCAGCTAGACAAGGTTATATCATAGCTTTTACTCTTGTTTATGATAACTTCTCAGAAAGCAAGCTATAAGAGGCTATGTCAGAGAAGCAGAAGTTAAATTAAAATCCCAACATAAAATCTTGCAAGCTATGTAACAATGCTGCTTATTGGTTATGTATTTCCCATATGTTTGCTGACTTGTAGGAAGAACAGTGACAATAATATTAAACATATGTTTGGGGAGAGAAAGTGTAACTGAGAATGGATCTCACTGAGGTTTGGGACTTGGCATAAAAAATACCATATTGTATACAATTCCTTACGCAAATACAGGAAAAGTTCAAGATACTAGAATAGAAGTCAAGGGGTTGTCACCCCATACTTACAGGTTTAGTAACAGATTCAGACAAAGGATTTAGTCTGATATTGGATATTTCTGCGTAATACTTATCAGCATGGAATGAAATCATGAGAAGGAATAAAAGTATGATATGATTTTCTCAAAAAGGGAAAGATCCTGTAATGCATATGCTTAATCCAGGAATACTGGATGTGTGAATTCTGCTCAGTCTAGGAACATTGAATGCGTGAATCAATCCTGCACTGGATAAGTGAAAACCTAGTGATCATATGGAAGCTGCCACATGGAAGCTGTCACACTGAAAGTGTCTGTCTATCTATCTATCTATCTATCTATCTATCTATCTATCTATCTAATCTATCTATCTATCCATGTGTCTCAAAATGTTAAATGTACATGTCTTAGTAGATAGCAATACAAACCCAAAAGTTCATGTGTTGTTATGTATCACTCAGTTAAAAATCCAGGTAAAGTAACTTCAAGATGTTATATAAAGGAGTCAGTAGGACTACAAGAAAAAAACACAATTCCCTACTGATTCTGAAAATACAAGAGTATTGGCTTGTTACAAATAAAACTCAAGTACTAGTATGTGGTTGGTGTTGTGAATCACACTTCTAGAAAACAGAACAACATTCCTGTCTAGTGAATTCAGCACCTTGGATCACTCATATAGACCTAATGAAGCTATGTATATTGTAAACTTCCCGATTCTTGTGAGAAATCTTAGCATGACTTTGAAATGTTACCTAGAAGGTAACTGGTTAACTCTTTAAGGGAAAGATCTTAAGCAAATAAAAGGTGAGAGAACTAGGGAAATAATTGGAAAAGACTAACAGAAGCATATTATTTTTCTAGACTCCAGGAAAATAAATCTTATGGGTTTGTTTTATAACTTATAGGCAGTTTCCAAAACAGAAAGATTTATAGATTTATGAATTATAAATACAAAAGAAATAAGTTATGAACATGCTTACATGTCTAAATCCCAGTTTAATGGACTTCACTCAACTACTTCTAATCTGAATGAGAACACATTTGTGTGGCGAAGTGTGAATGCCTCACTTCAAAATTTAGAAGTGATCAAAAATTCTGGAAAGACTTGGTTAGCTGATGCATCAGTTATTTATACTTTTAAAAGACCTTATATCTTTAAATTGTATCAAGTTTCACTCTTAAAATATTTGACCATATTGTAACTTAGTGTTCGAATAACCTTCTTAGCAGCTCCCTGCACTCAGATACATGTTTCCAGATTACAATGTAGTTACTCTTCTTTTTGCTACATCAGTCAGAATTACTTTCTTCATAATTACCATTAAAGCAATTTTCTAGTTTACTGTGTTACAGTAAATTTACATCACCAAAAATGTTTAATATAATTTATTAGATGGTAACAATAATTTCCTGATTTATGATGAAATTACCTTTTAATTGTGTAATATGAATACATCATCATCTACCTTTTATATAAAGTCTATAGCTTTTTTACATATAAATTTAACTTTTCCATTACTGCATTATTGCAGACCACTTTGTGTTAGTACCCCAACTATGAGCATAGCGTTTAATTTCTAAAGTCTGAATTATGTTTATTAGAATAGATATGTATCCTTGTATTGGATTCAATGATTCAGTTCAAAATGGAGACATTTACATGTAGAAATTTATATATATCAGAATTTGTTTTTATAGTTAACACATCTAATCAGTAGAACTGATGCAATGACTTCCCTGACAAACTTCAAGTCAATAGATACATTTGATAATGGTCAAGTAAGATACCTGTACCATTCAGGTTTACCTACTGGAGACCAAGTGCAATATTAGGACATTTTAAAGAACCTTAAACAACCATGCTTGGACATGGAATCCCATCCTCAGCATATGCTGTAAGATAAACTGAGCTACTCTTCAGTCCTTATTTACTATATTGAATAACAATTCAATTACCTTGCCCACAAATAGGCTGTAGCATTCAAAATGTGTCATGACATCCTACCCAGTCACCATCTGCCACTACAGCAACGCACAGATCTGTTATAAATTCTGCTAGCTAGTCCTGTATATATATACTGAATGAATCAAGATAATTCAAAAGGCCCTGGATGTCTAGTTTGAAACAAACCAATTGAGCTATGGATTTTTGTTATCTTGGAGGTTTAGACATCTATCTCACATTGGATCACAACATCAGGATCTAGTTCAGGATCTGATATGAGCTCTCAGATTAGCCAAATCAGTCTCCTGACCTCTCTACTTGTTTTCTTGGGTGTCAGGTCCTTGCACTGGAAGGATGCTGTCCTTAAAGAACTGAGACCTTTCCTGCTCTCTTTTGCCATCCAGAGCTGCCTCCCATGAGAACCCACCTACGAGTTCCCCAAACAAACTAAAATCTGATGAAGTCCAGGGTGCTAAACTTCTGCTACTTGTTTTCATCATTCCCTTCAGTATGTTGAACTCCATTAATTCATGTCACATGGAGACACCTACATCAACATGTCATAATATGAAGCTGATACACACACATAATGTCCTAAATTACCTGAGTATTTTTCTTTTTCTTCTTCTTTCCGAAGTTCTAGTCTTAGTTTACTGTAATTGTTATCACCCTTCCAAACTGATTATATATTAAATTTCCATCTGCTGAAATGTAACATTCTTAAACAATTACCAAATGCAGGATGATCTTACCATTGAAATAAATTGTCCAGAGAAGCTGTGGATGCCCTCTTCCTTGAGGTGTTCAAGGACAGGTTGGATGGTGCCTTGATTAGCCTGAACAAGTTGAGAGATGTCCCTGCCCATGACAGTGAGTTTGGATTAGATGATCTCTAAGGTCCCTTCTAACTTAAGCCATTCTATGATTCTATGTTTCTAAGATTCTATGATTCTATGATTGGTTTAGAACTACTGTTGGAGGTAGGCTGCTGTGTCACTTCAGATATTCAAACTTAACATGTAAGAATGGGAGACTAACTTTAAATGAATAAAAGAATATTGATATTTAGTCCCAATATTCAGTTCACTGATCCTCCTTCTTCTTGTGTTTTTTTGTGTTTCCAACATTTCCCAGACATGTTGTTCAGTTCAAAAAGTATAATACATGTAAATAAGAAGAGGTTATTTAAAAGAACACAACTTCCAAATTTTTTTCCATTTCATCTGTTGTGATACTTCACATTCCACACTGGTGAAGATAAACAAAAAAACCCCCTCATTTCCACACATATGCTGGCAACATTTAAATAACAAACATTTATATTTTTATACAAAGTCTCTTTTGTCAGAAGTGTATTCAAGGGTAAAAGAATTAGGTTAAGTAAAAGTAAATTGTTTTTTCCCTTCCCATTCAAATGACTCTAAGCCTCTTCATGTTTCTTTATGTCTTTTGGAATACGTTTTATTCAGAAACACTGTTCATTAAGAATATGTAATGTTCAGCTTTTGTAAGCTAGATATAATTAATAACACCACAAGAAACACCTTCATTTGTAAATATTTATATAAGAATTTTTGGAAATCTTATGAATACGAGAGATGTCATTCTCTATGTCACCAAGAAACCTTATGATTAACAGCTTATTTTTTTTTCTCCTGAAGAGGACTAAATCATTGCAAGATGACTATGACATAGCTGGCAATTTCTGAATTACAACTGCAGCACAGTTTTAAGGCAGAAATGTCAGGGTCTTTTATATATATATGCAGATACATACATATTTATAGTCTTAGATGTACGTATATATATAAATCCCTATATAAACATGCAGAGATATATTGGGTTTTTTTTGTTGTTGCTAGAATTTTGGGATTTGTTTGTTTATTTTTGAAATAGAGTGAAATTATATACACAGTGATCCAGAAGTGACCACAGGGACTTTAATCAATTTATCAGTCTTATTCTGTGATACACTGGAAAACAGTATAAGAATTTTTAACTGAAATACAAGAGACGTGGTTATGTTAAGACAGTTATAGAAAAATGACACTGTTAAAGGAAGGTTGGTAATTAAGCCTTAGTCTTCAATTTCCTTTGGCACAGTTTACTTAATGAATATCAATCAGAATAGGGAACAAAGCAGAAGGAGGCAACACTAGAGTGTTAATAATGCCATAATCTGGAAATATGGGATAGAGAATTTATGCCATTTTTATTTTGCTTGTAAGTGCATCAGGTCAAGCATGAAATATATGGTTATCAGGTATCTAATGGTCACCAGAGGTTTGACAACCTAAATTACTTAGGTCTAATGAAGATAAATAGCATTCTAGACATGGATACATAGTACATACTGAAGAGAAATTGACACTGATGTTGTTGCCAGGCAACTCATCTCCCCATGTAAAACATGCATTGCCTATGACTTTATTGTATATGTATCCAGAAAAAAGATGGGGAAGAGTAAACACTAGTATTCTCTTTCTCTGAATTACTACTGCATATTAATGTATTAGAACCAAAATCTATATTCACTAATAGAATTTTATTATGTTCTTAAACATAACATCATTCATTTTTATGGATCATACATAAAAACAAGGTAAGAAAGCACAGTCACTTAGTTCTGGTGGGTTTCAAAAAGTTAAATTGTATATTTTCATTGAATAGTGATTCTTTCCTTAGGGATTTATATTAGTAGCTGGAAAATGTTCTTGATACAGTGTCAATCATTATCTATAAAAGGATGAAATCGTATTTTGCCTGTTTCAGTTCAAATAGTAAGAATAAAGGATTCAGTTCTACCACTATTTTTTTCTGTATGCAGCCAATTTATAACAGGTTATTGTTTTCCATTTTCATTCTCTTATTACAGAATAGGTCTGTGATTGTTCTTTTTACAGAGGATTTTCCTAAGTGCTATACAAGTACCACATAACCATCATAATTAAGATATATTTCTAACAAAACAAAATTGAATTACCATTAAGAGAAGTGTGTAGACTTTAATGATATTCTAACAAAGCTCAGAAACCCATCCTGTAACAATCGTTTCCCTAAGAACTTGCTCTCTCATGTTTTCTTGGTTGTGCTACAACATTAATAGACAATCCAAGAAGCATGAAGACTGTTTAGTCTAAAAGCAGATGTCATTGTGTATTTCCTTCAGAAGTTTGATTCTTTCTTTTATAAACTACTTTGATGTACTTTATTCCTGTTTTCTCATGGAGCTAGAAAGGCATCAGCACACTTACTATAGTTTAATAAATACAATGAAATTAATATTAGTTCAGCAGTGTACTTGATACAGAAACCCAAGTTCTTTGATACTGGTCCTGTCTGTCTTCTAGATGACAATATTCACCATGTTTATGATGCCAGATGTTTGTTTCTCAATTTTACACAACCAAGACACGGTTTTCCAGTCTTCCTCACACCTAATGTTGAGATAGATTGTCCTGGGTTTGAGCTAAAACCCAGTCCTATTTAGTGATTTTTACTTTTCAGTTTTAGTCTCTTCTAAAAGGCTGCACTTTCTGAAGTTAGCAGCATGTTTTCGTAGACAGTGCCTGCTACTAGCAGTGATAACACCTAATGTTTACAG
Source organism: Apaloderma vittatum (assembly GCF_000703405.1). Classification (NCBI taxonomy): domain Eukaryota; kingdom Metazoa; phylum Chordata; class Aves; order Trogoniformes; family Trogonidae; genus Apaloderma; species Apaloderma vittatum. Next base: position 36,114 of record NW_009697322.1, on the reverse strand, counting down.
TTACTGCCTGGGACTGGTATGCAGACAGACTCTTGCTTTTACTTATTCCTACAGTGACCAAGGCCACTGCTGGCTCTTGTGTGCCATGCTGGGGGTGCCGGGTAGTAAAGGGGGGTCACAAGGAAGTAAAAGGTTGCACCTCCGGGGGGTAATAGACAGGACAGGTGACCAACGAGAGTATTCCATCCCATATACGTCATATTTAGTATAAATTGAGTGATCACGAGAGTTTCTGCCTCTTCTGTAATGGCTGGTGTCCAGAGAGGACTCCATCTGACCTTCTGCTTTTGATCCGGACCCTGAGTTCCCGAATCCAGCTCCCTGTATCCATCTCCCCGCCGCCGCTGCTTAGACTGGGGTTTCCCCAATGCCTCCTGTTCTGCAGCACCAGTGGTGATTGAATCGGGGGAGGGAGCCGGGTTTGATATCGGACTATTATCTATAGTTGTATATAGTTCTTTACTTTTATCATATCACTATTATTTCTATTATTGTTTCATTAAAACTGTTGTAGTTTTTTTTTCTTCTCTAACCCGAAAGTCTCTCTGCTTCATTCCCTTTTTTTTCCCATTTGTGGGGAGGAAGAGGGAGTTAGAGAGTGTCTGTCCGTGTTAGAGGCCGGCCCAGCCCTAACCCACGACACAGATAAATGGAAAAAATCTAATTTAGCAGTCTCCAGATCACGCAATGATATCACTTGCAGTTATATTTTCAAGAACCTTAAAGACAAAATTGAACTCAAGTGTTCAAAGAAATATTATTTTTTTATTCATTCTTGCATTCATTTCTTGATACCATTTGGTCTACTGAGGAACTAGTAAAATTTTCATCACTTTAAAAAGAAAACATTACACAAAGGTTTGTTCACTGAATAGGAGAAAACGTATAACTTTCTGTAACTTAAGTCTCAGGCTTATACATTGTGATACGGCTCCCTAAGCAAGCTGAAGATATGTTTTTTCCACTTCTAATATGAAAGATGGAGGGCTCACTAAGTTTTTCTGTGACTTTATTTATTTATTTATATCTTTATACATTTGGCTTAAAACTGTGTTTAGTACTATAACCACAAGTTCTTTTGGTACATTTAGTTTAATGTGATACTGGATAATGTTCTTAATAATATACTTTTACTTTTTTTCAAGCCTGTAGTCGTTAGGAAATTGGACCAGATGATCACTGTAGGTACCTTCCAATCAGAATTATTCTATTCTATTCTATTCTATTCTATTCTATTCTATTCTATTCTATTCTGTTCTGTTCTGTTCTGTTCTGTTCTGTTCTGTTCTATTCTATGATGAATAATGCATTGAAACTCCATGGAAAGTCATTTATCCGTTGTTTAAATTTGAGAAAACATGGCACACACAAATAACTCCCTAATTAGCAAATTTTATGTACTTCTTTCCTTCCTCCACTACTGTTAAGTGGAATTCTTACTGCCTTACTTAAAGAGTTATCCACAGCTTGAAATTGAAATGGTATCTTTTTTAATTAACCAATTACATTTGCCCTCCTGGAAAAGCTTTGGACACCAAACTCCAAAAGCCTATGCCAGGTATACATTGCCTAAAAAATAAGATTCAGGTGGACAGTCTTTTGCTTAGTAAGTGTATTTCAAGGAACTAAGACAAATAAGGTGGTGTGGATTCTCCTCATGTTGGAAGTTTATGTCGCTTTGGTGGAACAGGGTCTGCTTTACCATCACATGAGTTTTTTTTGTTTTACTCAGTTAAATACATTACAAAGAGTTGTATCTTAACAGAGTTCTCTTGCTTTTTGCTACGGACAACATACGGAATATTTAGTGATTCAGTATCTCAATGTAGCAAAAAATGCAAGGTGGGCAAGGCTGAAGAATAAAGCAGAGGAAAGCATTTTCAAGTGAAAACAAAAGACCTGTTTCTGTGGTCTTTGCATGAATTTTGTAGTAAGTGGTCACTAGTTAAAATACAAAAAAATGTTCCATAAAGAACTCATTTTTCTCATACATACCGAGTGATACTAATTTTTTCAAGCTTTTCCTAGCCTTTTGCTTTTATACTTATAAAGTATGTTTGTGAAATTTATGTTGGAAGATTCACACAGTAGGGTGCAGGCATCATCATACGATAATCTTAGCTTCCTAATCAACTTTAATCATCAATGAGATAGTAAATGTTAAAAATCACATTAGTATTACCAGAGTCTGACTGGGCAGCACTGAGATGAAAGAAGAGGATTTTTGAATTATGTTTTATTACAAATCAGTTTTAATCTGTAAAAACATTCAGTAATAATGATAGCTTGCTAAAGCTCAGAAAGATTTTTACTTCTGTTTTGCAATCCCAAGGGGTAGCAGTTTCATCTTATATTTAATGAAATATGAACTATTTTAAGTACGGAAAGGTAATATGAATGAAGAAATAAGTAAAATCAACCTAACTGAAGCTCTTTTAAAAAAAAATTAATGTATAGGTACAGTGAAGGAAACATTTTATGTAAGTTCAAGGGTGCATTTAAAAATGTTTTTCTTTAGCACTTACTTTCTTTTGCTGGTTAACTTACTAGTTATATAGGAATTCAGAAGAGATACTTAGAATTGAAGTGATAAAAGAGTAATTTAAATAAAGCCTTCGTGCCTATTTAAGTATTTCAGTACAGACATTGGAGACAGAGTTTAGTACATGTTAATGAGAGTTATTCACATATACTTATGGTTTCAATATTAAAAAGAACTATATTGATATTTAATGGTATTTAAGCACTGATGGGTGACATGCAACAAAGAATGCAGAAAATTTGACACTTCTGTATATTTAAATTTTGAATTAGGTTTTGTGGCTTTGGACTGATTTCAGTTTTAACTTCAGACAAAAATCTTATTCTTTCTATAATAAGTAGCAACAGGAATTATATAAAAGTAAGGGGTTTTTGACATTTGTTTTGCTGAGGAAAGTATGTGACACGGATATGTTCAGCAATACAACGGTACTGTGGAGAAAAGATTCTGTGAAAGAACTGCTTCATTTCAGTTATTAGGTACAGTAATAGCCCTCTGGAGGCTACAATCCTAAGGGCAACAAGAGATTTGGCACATGTCAATTCATAACAAGGCAGATAGATAGACAAAAATGCAACTTAAAGACGGAGAGCAATTTTTTTTATATAGCTGTATCAGTGCAGGAAACCAAAGAAATTTAGTGATAGTAAGAATATTTAAAACACAACATAACCCAAGACCAGATTGATGAAAGATGTGGATCACATCCAGAGATGATATGACAGGTGGCTAGATGAGATTCATTACAGAATTAAGAGAATTATTATTAGGTATAATTGTGAACTTGTCCTCTAATCCTCTCTTATAGTCAATGAAGAGCAAGAAAATGCGGTCAGAAGAAGCAGGATAATGAATTTCTTGTCTAGGTATTATACATGGAATGTTGTTTCCTAAAGAGAAATGTCAAGTGCTACTTGTGGCACTGAATGGTTTCACTCACTCAATGCTGGTGGATGTGACGTGGAGGCTATAGGAGAACCTGTGACTTGCTGGAATGGCAGCCAGAGACTGTGTGACACATTCTTAGGTTGACTAAAACTGTGTTCAGACAGCTGAACTGTGCCTGAGGCATGAGAGCTCTCTTTGGTAATATTGGTCTCTCTTAGAGCTCCATTGGTAATATTAGCTATCAGGGAAACTTACATGTTGGCATGTGGTTCTACACACCTAAATTTAAGTGTCAGTCTTAACCGAATCTTACATTGTAGTCACATTCCACATATAAATTCCAAATTATTTTCTTAATGTAAATGTGAAAACGTCATCCAGCTTTAACTAACAAAAATAGTGTATCTCTGCAACAACTCATAGGTATAAATGTAACCATTTTCTTTGCATAAGACGTTTGGCTTCATAAACATGGCAAATAAACACACTGACTGAATAATCAGTCTATTTGATTGCCAAAAATACTGTTCTATAAAAATGAAATAGATATATGGTTATTCTACTGTATGATACCAATTATAATGGTTAATTAATTTGTTGCAGAATTCTATGGATAAACAAAATCAGTACCCTCCTAGAGGCTAAATGAATTCTGTCCAATTCTGCACAGAAAAAAACCCTGAAACAGTAATGTCACATTATAGAGAATAAAGATATACAAACTCATTTTTTTATTCATATATTTATTCCAAATATCTATTAACTCAAACAATACAGGGAATAGACTACATAACAAAGCACATTTCTTTTAGTGCTAAAAACGGAGAATTCAAGTAATATGAAAATATTTCCAGTAGCTATATTTCTTTTCAAGTCAATATTTTATTCCCTCAAACTTCCTTTCCTTAATAAACTAAATTTAGCATGCACTTCTCATTATTAACATAAAATTCATAGAATTAAAAGAAAAAGCAACAAAGAAACATACACATTTTTACATTGCTGAAACTTGATATATCGTAAACAGACTAATCAGGATCCCCTATATATGGGTGTAAGTATGCATCTATGTGCATATGTGAATACACATATATTTTAAGGCACTTTTTTTGTTGATAATAATTATCTACAAGGATGTGTTTTAATTTTTGTATTGAGCTTTCCGAAAAAAAGAGATATTGTACATTAGACTGTAGTCATATGTTTTCTTCAAGGCTTTTCAGATATTTCCTAAGAAACCACTACATCATTTATAAATATGAAATTCAGTTAGTCTCATTTATAACTCAAACAATACGTAAGATGCATCCCAGAAAAAAACCGAAACTCATACACATGTGGAAGGCACTTAAAAAAAGAATAGAAGTAAAGATATTAAAAGAAAAAATTTAAACTGTGAATTATCATCATAGAATGAATCATAGAATGGCCTAAATTGAAAGGAAACTTAGAGATCATCTAATCCAACCTCCCTGCCAAGGGCAGGGACATCTCTCAACTAGATCAGGTTACTCAAGACTCTGTCCAATCTGACCTTTACATCCCCAGGGAGGGGGCATCCACAGCTTCTCTGGACAATTTATTCCAATGCCTTGTCACCCTCATACTGAAGAATTTACTTCTAAGATCCAATCTAAATCTATTCTCCATCAACCTAAACCCATTTCCTCTTGTCCTGTCAACAATCTTGTCATAAGGCCCTCTCCAGCTTTCCTGTAGGCTCCCTTCAGCTATTGGAATTAGCACCTTTGCTGCTATTATTGTCAATGCAGAGAAAATGTGTGTTTCAAGGAAACATTCAACCAATGATTGTCACAATGGACAATACTAAAGTATTTCAGTCAGGAAGAGAAGGAACTTCCTTGCAAAACTTCCTGAAGCTTTCAATTGCCGCTAGAATTACAGTAGTGTTGGTCATCATAGAGTCAAGGTTACTTCCCAGGGAACAAACACCATATTAAAAAAAACCCCAACACCCCAATATCATTTGTGTTCTCTTGTTCTTTTTGCCAAACTGCTGTTCCTTTTGTCATTCTAAATTTTCATCTGTAAAATGGCTAATTTATCTAGAAATAAACTCATAGAATTCTTTGCCCTTGTCAGAAAGCACTAATTTTTAGTTATATTAATCTATCTTGTACCTTGACATGTTTCTTTGCATGGCTTTCAGGTACATTAACAAGGAAATCACAGGTGGTCATAAAATGCCTGAGGACTCAAATGCATTGTTTCAATTGTTAATGAAAGTTTATCTCACTATTATTCAGACCTCTGAATTTAATTCTCCTAAAGACAGTTTACCTTGGATGGTAAGATGTGCACCATTCAAAATCCAAATATTAAATATGAATATTCATAGTCCATATGAAGTCCCTATAAACATTTATATTACATCTATTTCTATATGTGTTCTATTAAATCAAAAGAACTATTAAAATATAATAACATTACGCAGATTCGTTTAAAAATAACATTTAAAAGCCCTGGAAGAAAAAAAAAATCTAATCTCTTCCTCTTTCTTATTTTGTAGATGTTCCCAGAAAAACAATAATAATCTTACCTTGTTGTACATCTTTTCCCTTTACTTCTCTGGGTAATAAATGCTAGCATTTTAGGTTTTAACATTGTATAGAAAGATTAGGGAAGTTGTTGATTTTCACAATCATATGTATTAAGCTTTTCTAAAAGGATCCACTGTAAAATGTGTACCTCAAGATCTCCATCAAGAACTCTGTGTAGAGTTTGGGTAGAAGGATATAGTCTATAAACTAAATTCAAGAAAAACTTAATCACATATCCAATCACATTTCTAAATGTTTTCCAGACCGTTCTTTTTGGGTTTGTTGCAACCTCCAAAAAAGCTATTTCTGTGAATCATTCATACTGTAAAAGAGAGACAGTATGTAGAGATTTCACTCTTCATTTGGAAATTGATGGACCTGTGGCATAAAAAGGGGGCCAGTTAGCTCAGTGGTTTGAGCACGGTGCTGGCAACACCGAGGTCGCAGGTTCAATTCCCTCTGGGTCCCCATGTGTTGCCAGGTCTAGTCGAGAAGTGGCGTCCCTGCCCAAAACAGGGAGGTTGGACTAGATGATCTCTAAGGTCCCTTCCAGCCTAGGCCATTCTATGATTCTATGATTTAAAATATCCACTCTTTATCAGAGATTATCGAGAAGGTAGTAGCATCTTGCTGATATCTCAAAAAGGCTCAGACTAGTACGTAGGTAAGTAGTTTTGTCATAATTTTTATTACAGTAATTTTTGGTACAGCTGTAAGGTCTTAACATATATTCAGCCACCGAAAGTTGTAACACTGCAATTCCTATAGGATTACATTTTTTTTATTGAAAACCAAAATTAAAAGTTTATTTTATACCCTTTTCTCTTTCCTCTTTTTGTACCCTTCATCACCATCAAAAAAACTTTTACCTGAAAAATTTGGTCTTCCTTTTCTACAGGATCCTAGAAAATTATAGGTTTGCTGTTTCCTAATGGGGGCTATGTGTCCTTGGTATTATACGAACTGCCTAGTGGAAGGACTCAAAGATGCCACTTAAAGCACAAGGCCCAGCCTTCAGCAATCACTAGAGAATGAAAAACTGGAGGACCTTCACATGGCTTTCTTGAAGGAAAATCTACATTGTCAAGGACAGTATTGGAAATTGATGATCATAGACTTAGATCTGCAATAAGATAAATGTCCTTTTAGTTTCTTCATTGTTTCTCCTGACTGTATTAATATCATTTGGTTTTCCCTCATCAAGGGTTATGTGGCAGTGATCCTTCACTGCTGCACACTGTACAGATATACTCTACAGTTTATAACTGGATATTTTAAAAGATTATATTTGTCATCTAGTGTTGAATCCTGCCATGTCATTGTCAGTACTTTCTTTTAAACTGCTGCCAGGATTAAGATTTCCTACTTTGATGAGGATGTGGAAATCTGTATTATCAAACAGATTGCCAGTGAGCAGGCTTAGACATACTGGAACATTTCCACCTGCCCAGTAATTGCAGATCCCTGAGCACAGGAAAATCCAGCAGATTTCTTTGCCTCCATTGTGGCCACTGAACATATGTCTTCCTGATGTAATTGGCTGGACTTTGAATGCTTTCTGATGATGATACTCTAAACCTTTTTCACTTCAGCCTCATTTATTACCATCCTAGTTAAAGAATAATGAGAATGAATTTTGCCTGTCACTGAGAAATCCTCTATATACAATTAACGAACTGATTGGTAATTAATACTGAAACTTGTCAGCTACAGAAGATGTTGCAGAGCCAAGAATAATCTGATATTGCAGAGCCAAGAATGATCTGAAACATATAGTTTAACAATTAGATACAGTAATTACAATATTTCAGATGTTCATACAAACTATATTCCAACTTTATTAAACCTTAAACTATTTATGCTCCATGTTTTTCATACTTGAATTTAAAGTACTGTTTGATAGCAGAACATTATGCAAATACTGTTGTGCGATATACGTTACAACCTTGCATCTGTCTAAAGATGACATTGCCACATCTTTCAAAACACAATTTGTCATACTGACACTTAATAGGGCATTAACAATTCAAAAACAACTTTATGGCTCACCGGTGTAATGCATGCTCGACTGATGCTTTTTGAGAGCTGAAAAGACCTATTCTTCGTTGTGACATTAATGTGAAAGAGAAAAAAGTTGTGCCATCAGTAAGGCACTGAATCAGTCACTTTAAGAATGCTATAAAATTCAGCTTGTTTTACAAATAATTTTTCTATTGTATTCTGTGTCTGTTCATATATAGCATTCCTATTTTATTTTTTTGCACTACTGTGATTTTTAATTTTTTTTAATGCTTGTGTATTCAGTCATGCCTTATTTTATTTGGTATACCAAAACAAATTAAAACCAGATAACATACTGGTAATTACCCAAGGAGCAGCAAAATTTGTAGGTGTCTTTAAATTCATTTTTTATGAATTAGCCTAATGAGATACCAGATTAGATCGCACACAGACCTACAGAAAATGTTTAAATCACATAATGGTAATATAAAACTTTCCTGTCATTAAGTAAAATACATATTAAAACTGAAGCATTAAATTAGGATCAATGAAGATCTGAAAAACTTTCACCGTATTTTATAAACTCTTGAATGAGAACAACAAAGGGTACAGAAAATCTACTTCAATGGATGAACTTTTCCCTGAGAATCGTGGAAGGAAACCCTGAGTTTCTGTTATTTCTCCTACAGAGCTTCTGCTTTTTTTTCCCCACAAAGTATTCCTTAAAGTGAAGTATTCCACAAAGTATTGCTTCATTAGTGTGATTCAGTCAAGATAATATAATTCAACATACGATTCAAATACCTCCTCCATTTTTTAAGATCTACCTTGTTTTTTTCAAGTACTTCTACTTATGATCATCAGTTTCTAGTTGTGCCTTAAGCTTCTGCAATTACCATTCCTCTGCATGCCTGAGAGAAATCATTCCAAATGGTTACAACTTCTCAAACAAAAAGGAAAAGGAAAGATTTTCAGAGTAATAGACTGAAGAACATCTATATATTCAAATACAGGACAAAGATTGTAGAGTAGGGTTAGTGGGTTATATGCCTTACTAATAATTTTCAAAAATAGGTAAACGCTCTAAATATCCCGTTCCATAGAATCACGCTATTTTCAGTGATGAAAGAAAAAACATTCAGAAAATGTTTGTACAAAAGAAGTAGAAAATAGTAGGAAAACAAAAGGTAATTTTGAGGAAGAGTAGATGCAACCTTTCATAATGTTTCAGTAATGAAGACCCACCACCACAACAGTAATAGCAGTTGGTATATATGGGGTAAAAACATTGCAGATTTGTGGACCTGATAACCTGGAGCAATTGGGTACTAATAAAATTTGTTAGGTAACCTTCTGTTAAATTGCTACACATTTAAAAAAATACCATTTGTATATCCATAGTTATCTTCAGAAAACAAGATGTTAGATGTTATAAAAGTTACTGGATATGTGAAAGCTGAGTCATTGGCATGCCTTGTTCACATTTCTTATTATAAGCTTAAAGTCATTAATAGCAGGAGAGGTGAGAAATGTCATACAGTTACTGGGGAGAGGTGAAAATGGTAAGAGAATTTGACAGTTTGTCTCCTACGTATATCTCACCAGGATACATAGGCCTCACTGTCACAGCTGAGGTTTAGTCTTTTATGAATTGAAGGGAGGAGCAGAAGAACAAGAAATTATGTGTTGTCTGCATTCATCAAAACAGAAAAAATGCCTTATTTAACAAAACAAATGTAAACTTCATGGGAAGAATAATTTGCTGTAGTGCTATAGCATAGCCTTTAAAGTGATAGAAAAAGTTCAAACAAAAAGGAAATGTTTATTTTACTTGATATAAAAAACAGTTTTATGCTATATCCCTTTGCACTACATTATTACTATTAAGATTATTATAAAGCAATTCCGATCACAGTACTGAAGGAGAACCCTCTAGAAGAGTAGAAGAATAGGTTTCAGCAGTTATGGAATATTTTTCACAGCATGTCATGAAATGAGAAACATCCAGACAAATTTTGGCATGTGGCTTACCTGGCTGATCTCCATAGCTCTACAATATTCTTTCGAAACTTTCACATAAATGTTCATCAGGATCTCTAGAGGTCCCTTACAATCTCTAACATTCTATGATTCTATGATCTATGATTCTATGTTTCTATGATTCTATGACAGACCTTGCTTATGGAAACTAGATGCTATCAAATCAGTTGATTTTTTTTTTGTCTGGCTTTTACTGTTTTTTTTTTTATTTGTTTGATTGTGGTTTTTTTCCAAGTGTGGTAACAGCAGTTTATCTCTGAGCTCCATCTAATTGGTTTGCTTTCAAAAAAAAACCAAAACACTAATATCTTTGATTAAAAAACATTGACACGCTGTTTTTTTAACCATTGTTAACGTCAAGGCATTCTTCGCCTTGTAAATAACGAGCCATGTGTGTTGTAAGACCATGGTCACGCCATGCATAAACAGCATTAATTTAGTTAGTATGTTCAAAGAATGTCATTTAGGACAAAAATACACGGTTGTAGATATTGCTTTTACAGATATTTTCCTACTTATTTTCTTCAAAGAGAAGTTATTAATTATGTGTGACTGTTAATTGTTCCAGGCAATAATGACATCTGCTAAGAACCCCGTTGCAGTGTCTCAGTATTTTAGAATTCTTGAATAATCTCTTATTTGCAAGTTTTTATTGCTTATGTTAACTAAAGCTCATCCTATACTAAATAAATTATATGCAGACCTAACTGTTAATGAATTAAAGCAGTTTCAAAATCTATATTCAAAACATTGATACTTGATAACAAGGCATTTTAAAAATTAAAAAGAGAGCCTCCCCTACCAGAAAAATAAAAACCTACCAAAGTAGCAACAGAGCTAGACAACTCTACTTCACTTGTACTTGTGTAGTGCACAAAACGAATGGAGTAACTGAACACAAAAACGTAATTTAGTGTGCATGTATTTCCAAGGATTTGTTGGTGTAGATTCTGAGTTATATTGCAGAGAATTGGAGTTCCACTGAATTTCAATTAAGCACTTTTTTATTTCATTATTTAAAAATTTTATCAGTAAAGAAGACAAATTATTCCAATTTACAGTGCTTTTAGGAGTTTGCAACTGAATGTTATATAAAATGAGGCACTTAATCACAGCCATGTAAATAGGGACTAATTCCACTACTCAGAAACTTTTCCAGTAATGTTTCATTTACTTGGAGAGCTCTAGTGTTACAAAGAATTCACAGATTACTGCAGGTAAATTGTTCTTGGTAGCTATGAAATTACATCCACATGGTTATTTTAGATAAAAAAATAAATCTCTGCCTCGATTAGTTTAATAGAATTAACTGCTTCTCTAGTCTGATACTCTAGTATATATTCACTTATTTTCTAAATTATTAACACTTTTTTCCAGCTATATTATATTTTACACAAAGGTGAGAACAAGCAAACAGGAAAAGAAAATATGAAAGCATTTGCAGATGCCCACAGTCAAAAGCGGATATTTAATGTTTTTTACCTGTTCCATCCTGTCAGCTACTGACCCTGAAAGTAATGCATAGACAAGATTCTGGAGAAGAATATCATGCTGACAGTAGAATATGGAATCAATATGGCTTTTTAAGTTTCCTAGACTTGAATGTATCGCTGGTATTTTTCAACCTGACTATCTCTCGAAAGCTTCAAGATATTAGCTGCAAAATAGGTTTTGAAGAAAGTTGAACTATGTAACATTGCAGCTGAGGTAACTTCAAAATTACTAACAACTTCAGATCATTCTCTCCAGATAGTTTTCTTGGAATCAATTAAATTTGTTCCAAGGGGCTACAAGTGTAACAATTATTGAACTAGAAGATCAAGAGGAAAGTGTAAGATCAGAGAAGAGAATGTATGTTTAATTGTGAAAGACTCGTATTTTCTATGACAGAAAAATGAAGACAGATTTTCTCCATGCTAGATAATTAAGATCTAAGAAAGGTGACCAAGGATCTATCAGCAATGAATATAGCTCTAGCCATTCTTCTATTTTTAATTTTCTACGGTGTTTTATTTTGGATTTTCTACTGAAACTACAGGAACACAGAGGAAATATGAGAACAAGAGAAATTTATTTTATTCTTTTAACCTAATACAAACTTTTCCTTCTCATTTTTAAGTAAACTCAGCTGAAAGAATAAAAACATGTTAAAATCATTAAAAGTTCAAGTAAAATTAAATGCTGAAACATACCTCACATTTTTTAAGCACAAATTAACATCACTTTTACACATACTGGGTGTACAAACTTAGCATCTGATTTCATATAATTATTTTCACCCTATAGTGGTTTCAGATTCTGCAAAGAATCAAATATCCACAGTATTACTCTTCTGTTTGTAAATTGTATAAAACTGTTCATTTTGGCCTCTCATCTCTGAAATACTTTTAGACTGAATAAGTTATTTGCTAAGAAAATCTATTCTTGGGGTACTTTTTCTATTGCTACTGCACTTAAATATACGTCCCATGTCCTATACCTTTCACTAGAAAAAAATACTATTATAAATTTCCCTTCCCTAAAGTAGGGATGTATATTATGTATTCTGACCATAAGCGATCTTTACAAGGGCTATCAACAGAGGTAGACCTTTTAATGTATATATGACAATTTAGAGCTCTATTTCAAGAAATAATTACAATTTCAGATGAAAGAGAATAAAGTTGATAAGCTATTGATATTTCTTGGGAACACAATATTGTCACAGGAAGGATCCATTGACCAGGTTTAAGATTAGTGATTATTCAAAATTTATTGATGATATGAGGTATATAAAAATTAAATTTTAGCAACACCTAATCATTTATCAATGGCACAATAGGCTATAGCGACATGATTACAGATTCTTTAGATGGCAAAACTCACTTTAACTTACTACAGGGTAATTAAATCAAAGGATATATGATTTTCAATATATGTATACGTGCATAAATACAGAATGTACACCTATAAAACCCAATATATAGAGATAATCAAATTAGTTCTATGGTCATCCTCACTTGTGAAAGCAAATATGCATTTCAACACATGAATAAGTAAAGAGGTGGATGTAGAGACTATCCCTTAGTTAAAATTACCGTCTTCTGAAGTTTAGAGCAAATGCAATTCTTCACTGGCATTTCATCAGCAGGCAATAGTTGAAATTCAAGTAGGATGACTCGCAATGCTTTGCCTTCTGTCAGGAGATGTTCTCCAGAGTTTGGTACCTGAGAGGCATCCCAGTTCAGAGGAGATGCTGATCACAGCCCACTGCAATCCAGAACACCTCAAAGGGTCTCCCTTAAAATCACTATTTATAGAATGCAGGATAATCGACTTTCATAGAATCATAAAATCATAGAATGGCCTAAGCTGGAAGGGACCTTAGAGATCATTTCATCCAGCCTCCCTGCCACCAGGGATGCCACCTCTCGACTTTTATCAGTTACTTTTCCATACCAGTTCTTCTCTAGTTGCAAAGTATTCTGGTATTTCCCAGCAACCATGAATTCCCATGTTATTGTCATTTTTGGGGCTGCTGATGTTGTTTCTTCGAAATACACCCCAAATATAAGATACAGGGAGGGTGAGGCTGCAGGAGGCAATGGATTTTCATTGTTATTCCCATCCAATAGGGGAGGCAGGAGCTGGGTGTATTAAGGGGATGTCTTTATGCTCTGGAAGTCTCCATCTTTCACAACCACAGTCCACATTCCTCCCAGATTGATTTGCTCTCTGTAGAGAAGGAATCACAACTGGTACCTTTTCTCATGAGAAAAAGGGAAAGGAGAGGCAAATTGTACCACTGCAAATATGTGTTGAGAGACCAATCAGTTTACTGTGACAAAAAAATTTCCTTCATCATTTGATTTAGTATAATAACCACCATGATTGTAAAGATGCTTTCCTATACTATATTTTAGCCTCATCTTGATCAGCATACTAGAAAGACTAGGGAAAAAAAAATTTAAAAAGGTCTAGATCTGACATATTTAGCACATGAATATGGACATCACTAGACAACTACCTGAAAACATTTGGAAATTAAAATTGTTGTCTGACAAGAATCACTGAAAAGTCCTTTTTTTTTAACCTTCTGAAATCAGTTAAAATATTTTATACCTCCTGGTTTGTAGTATTTTTTTCATCTGCAGAATACATTTTAAAAAAACATGTAAGAGAGAATAGAAAAAAAATCAAATTAATGTACACTAATAATTTGTTATTATGACTAAAAAGAGCTGTTTATTGCACTTAGGTTAATACAGTCATCTATTCTCCCATAAATATGCCCACTGACCATCAGGGCATCACTGATAATTTATCTATGGCACAATGACTGTGACATTCTTGCAGTTTTCTAACTGAAGACATGAGGATTTGATCACTAATTCTTCATCATCAATCACAACAAGATCTTTCTAGGTTCTCCCAGCTAAAGCACTGTTATTACAAAATTTGTCATGCCTCTTAGCCATGAAACCTTTCCATGAAAACACTCTAATCTTCTAATACTCCAGAATGGAAAGCTGACATTAAATCTTTATTTATTTACTACCTTGCTAAAGGCTTTCTAATCCTTATGATGAAACTCCTTCTCTAGCCTTTGGAAGTTTTAATCACGTAGTTGACCCTTCCCACACAAAAGACAAAGACTTTCCGAAAACATATTGCCAGACCATATTTGAATAGAATTGGAATACTTACAGTCAAAACAGAGAAAATCAGTAGCAAAAAGATCCATAAGCAAACTACAAAGACTGTGACTCATCACCTTAATATAACATTGATGATTGAGATATAAAAGGTATAAAGATATAAAGAGATATAAAAGTGGAAATAACTACGGATCTCCTCTTGATCCCAGTGAAGCATTATTACTCAGCTTAATTTAAAGCTAGCAGAAAGAGTTAGTTATCTAAAATTAACCTCTCTTTCAACTGCAGTCAGAAAAATAGGCACCTTCAGAGGTGATTTAGCTTGCTGAGACTGTGCTGGAGATGACTGACTGGAATCACGAAATGTGTAAATATCTGTTTCTGTTTAATAACCGGAGGAAGTTCAAATGAGCCTTTTAGTCCAGAAAATCAGCAAGTAGTATTTTTCTCTCTGAGGTGCACAGTACAAGATACAACAGGCACAAGTTGCCAGAAGGAAAATCACGATTAGATATAAAGAAAAACCTCTTCACACTGTGAACAATTAAAACATGGAATTGCCTTTCCAGGGATGCAACGGAATCTTGTCCTTAAGAAATTCAAAGCTCAGCTCAAAAAGGCAAAGGGAAAACTGACTCTGGCTTTTAATTTAGCCCTACTTCAGGCAGGAGGTTAGCCTAAATTACTTGCTGAATACAAGAGCTAAACACATCAGCCAGTCACAGTCTTTTTATGGTTCCAGTTGAAGACAAATTCTTGTTTTGAATTTAAAGCTTTTGTCTATTTCAGAAAAACTATTTAATCAAATGACACACTTTTTCTATTTCAGAAAAACATTTAATCAAATGACACATAACATTAAAAAAAACCTCACCCAAAACTAACATTCCTGCAGTTGTCAAGCTGCAGGCAAGATCCTTAACTTTACTGTTGCAATGATTTATGAATGCTGATTATGAGAGTAGGAAAAACTGGAATCGCAAAGGTAGGTTCAGGAGAACTACAAGCACGAAGAAAACACCACATTATCAAAATGGAAAAATGCTTTCTACTTCATTAAATATTTATTGTGAAAATTAGAACCCCGAAGTCTACATTCATTGTTCATTCATTTCTGCCTTAAGAACCAGACATATTTGCAAAGATGCAAAGTGTGGTTCAAAATTTAAAAATGTCACTCAATAGGACATCTCTGTGCATGTAAGTATTGATACTTCTTAAAATTAAAAAATGTAGTGTGATTTATGGTTTTAAATACAGTACTGAAAAATAGATGCTAATTTCAGTTAGTAAGTGACCTCTCATTAACATACATAAAAGTTTAATTATGCCCTTGAGTCAGTTTATTGAACCTTAATGACTTATATAATCATATGACTCTCGAATTTACCAGCATTTACTTCTTACCAAGTTCTAAGCAGCTCTTAAGGATCAGTATTTCCACAAAAATTTGTACAAGAGTAGAAAGTCAAAAGCCAGCTCCAATAAGTTGCATTTTCTAAGTGAACAAGAAGCTAACTAAATTATTTTCCCAGAGATTTGTATTGATTTGCTCACAATAGTACGACACCCTTGCCTATGACACTTCTGCATTGTGATCTCTTCAGTTTACCTTTGCTTAACTTATGAATATTTCTGGTTCCTTCTATGCCCTTTTTCCCACACATCATCCAGACAGGAGTGAACAGGAATTGCCAAGGACATAGCCAACTTGAGTCATCCTACAATGGGACATTTCAAAAAAACCCAGATAACCCTTGAGCTCCTGATGCAGCATTTTTCTTAATATAGTATACGCTTTTCTTTCAATCCACCTGTGAATTTTATAGAATTAGGAATATATACTGGTTTTAAGCTCTGTACTCCTGCATTTGATTTAAATTGACCAGCAGGTAAAGGATTATTAGGGAAAAGGGAACAAGGGATTCATAAATGTTTCTTAATGATACAAGACTAAAAAGGAATAGAAAAGATAAAAAACATAATTTTGGGGGATGCTCAGAATAATAGCTTCCGCATTCAAGCTCCTAGATACTTTGTAAAAAATCTTTCTAAATCATCTTTGAATAAATAATACCACCTTTAAAACCACGAAAGACAATCCCAGGGGACTGAATTGAGCTTTATGAATTTCTGCTGAGAAAGTCAAGCATGGCTTGTCTGTAATTGCTCTGAGAATAGGTTCCTTTTAAATCAGTCTTTTTAAAGTAATAAAAGAGAACAGGAAAAAGAATATTACCTATAAAATACTTTTAATATACATGGAATTGATTTTAAAGTATAGTTTGGTCTCTGAGGGTTAAAATTCAGTCCTTTTCTCCCTCAAAGACTTAACTTCTGAAACAGGAAAAAAAAAAACCACATGAAATTAGATAATGAACTTATTAAAACCTGATATTAAAGTTAAATTAGAATTAGATAAAAGCTGAATTTGTATGAGAAGTAAACGGTTTTCTAATGTAAAGGTTGCCAGTCATCACTGGGATAAATCATGTAGGGGGCCAGTTAGCTCAGTGGTTTGAGCGTGGTGCTGGCAACAAGGACCAACACCGAGGTCACGGGTTCAATTCCCGCTCGGTCCCCATGTGTTGCCAGGTCTAGTCGAGAGGTGGCGTCCCTGCCCAAAACAGGGAGGTTGGACTAGATGATCTCTAAGGTCCCTTCCAGCCTAGGCCATTCTATGATTCTCAGGAATCACGTAATTTTTTTTTTTTTTGCAAATGCCAGGCACAGCTTTTCTCCGTTGTTTGTTAGGAGAAGTTACTATCTTCACTGAACTGCTACCATAAATTCATAGAGTCATATCTACTAACCAAGGACAGATTGTCCTAAACGCTGAAGCTGAGGACATAGAGAGGACCTTTAGGTTCTTGCTTATTAGCAGTAGTATGAAACTAGCTGATATCAAAGACAAAGCACATTGTTGAATGCATTTATTGCTCTTCCATGAAGGCAATTGCACTACACCAAATATAGGACTAATACCCCTGAAAACAGCTTCAGCAATAAGGTAACTGAATGCCATAGTTACTTTGACTAAGATGTCATTTAAGAAAAAGTTTCATGTTACTTATCTACTGTTTTTATAAAATGAATGTGAAAAGGACCTTGACACAAGGAGAAAAATCTTCTTGTCTAATTGCTGCACATACATTTTTAGGTCGTGCTCTAGAGAATAAAGACATCTTCTCATTCTGTAACACTTAAGTCCTTTTCAATCATATTTAGCTAAAATACTGCCATAACTTCAAAGAGAAAGAAAATCATATGTTAATTTATTCTATCACAGACACACTGGACAGAGGTTTCAGACTCTAGAGGCTTCTGCCTGTGATGAAGTCGTCAAAAAATTGCTAGAGTTTCTCCACCCCTAAAGGAATGATAATGTCTCTGATAAAATCAAAACATATTTGTACTGTATAAACTTCGCTAAGGAAGCAGAAAGTCTTGGGTTTTTTATCCATTCCTACCTTGTCATTCTTTGTGAAAAGGTATGCAATTATTTATTTGAATATTTATTAAGTCTTAAAATAATTGAAAGGAAGTCCAAATTGGATAATGAAAAAAAAAAATCCAGCTTTGAAAAACTGGAAATAACAAAGTAGATCTGCCAATCACTGTCTCTAAGTTCTTTAAAAATACAGTATAAAAGCCAACAGTGGTTGCTTTTCATCTAAAACACACTTTTTCAAGTAGCTAACTGATTCTGAATGTTTAGCCACAAAATTAACTCAATATGAGAAATACTTCTTGGGTTTTGTTTGATTCAGAAAGTCTAGCAAGCAACATAACACTGGCCAAAGGAAAAAATAAAAACAAAACCAAACAAATAAACAAAAACTTAATTCAAACCAAACCAAAAAACCCAAAACCCCAGACCAAACCACCATCAACATAAACAAAACTAGAAGAAAAACAGCAAACTCAGCTTTTTGTAGGAAGAAGTTGGTGAGTTCAAGTTTCACCCAGGAAGAAGTACTGATCATTGGTTATGTATCTGACAATGAATTGCATGGAGTCTGTATTTTGCACATTCAGTTACTGGTTTAGTATTATCACTCATCACACAATTATTCTCACTCTGTTTAGAAAAAGAAGACTTCATCCAATATTTCAACTGTAAATAACATGGTTTCTCTGGTACCTTTCTCAGTTTGTAAAAGCCTGTCATTATAAGTCTTATTAGGATATATACCTAAAAAGTGTAAGCATTCAACAATGCAAAAAACCCTTTTCTACTCCTTTTTTCCTGCTAATTCCAATTTTCTTTCTTCTATACTTTGTTATCCCTAAATCAGTTATTAGCATTTTCTATAACTACAAATACTGTCCTTCATCTTTTCCAATATAACAGAGAAAACCAAAACTCTATAATCATACAGAAATGTATAAGCATATAAAGAAATTTGTAAACTTTGAATAGCTTTCTTATACACTTGTCATAAAACTGTTAATTTAAAATAAATTATGAAGTTATGATTAAATAAAGTTACCTAAAGCATGAATTACGCAGATTTGTCAAAGTTAATAAAAAGTTAAGAATTTCACAGGAATCACTTTGAATTAAAAATACTATACACTTGACTTTAGCGGCTGCCCATGGTCTTGTTCTGAATGCTTCTAACTGTAACTTATGAGTTTCAGAAGTAGGTTGTCTTGGCGTACGCTGAACTGATGTTATAAACTTATGTAATGCATATGGAAGACTACTCAAAACCTTAAAGCTGGTATATATATTCTATTGTTGCTGTTGATCTATGGAAAAAAACCAAGGATATAAAAAATACCTCTGTGGTTTGTGTAGTGTTTTCACTAAAAATCCATACATGTATATTAGAAGAGTTAAAAACTTAATAAAGTAAAACATCAGGTGTGCATATTCTGTCAGAGATATGGTCCTTTGAAAAAATGGAAATTTCAGACTTCATAAAAAAAAGAATATTGCTACTATATAGAATACATAACATATTACAAGTATTGTTCGTTCTGGGTCCTTAGAGTGTATTTACTGATGAAAATGAATTTCCTGGATGATAATTACTGCAAATCTGTAGCATAAACTGTAAGTCCTTGGAAATATCATTCCAAGGTATGCATAGATAGAGGTTTATCTCACAGGTAGAGTGGTAGAATAGTGTATGCTATTTGGATCATTCTCAAGAGGCCTAATAAAGCAAAGAAACAATCTTGACTTACAGATACGTAACATCACAGTAGCAAAGGAAGGGCTCACGATTGGTCAAGTTAGGGATTTGTGTGTAAAATAAGTTACAGACAGACCTTATTTCAGATTGAGAACATTTATTGCTTTATCATCCACACTTTCTCGTCAACGTTAATGTCACAAATGCTTTGTGAAAAATGGCTAATTAGTTAATAACTTTAATTAATTAACAACTCTCTACTCTGGGACAAAAAAAAAGCAACAAATGCTGCAATATTAACTTAATTACAAATCTACTAAAGTCATTATAGTGAACTGTCAGGAGTTTACAGTCTTAAGCCCTGTAATCAGCCCATGGGAGAACTATTGACTAGAAGGCTGAGACTGAAGGTGAGTGATCCACTGTGGAGTAAAAATTACAGGTAAGTGGTAATCAGCCAACCAAATATACAAACAAAACAGTGATGCAGGAAGAAATACTGCAGTTAATTTTAAGCTAAAATTTGAAATATTTCCATATGAAGATAAAAATTATTAGGATGGAGAGGTACTTTGATTTCTAATGAGAAGATCGGTTAAGGAAATAATCTTTTATAATCATACCAAGTTTTCTTTAAATCAGTCCTTTCTTTGGGTGCAAAAAAAAATTTTCCTGTGACTATCTCATGTAACACAAGAAACTTTTAATTGCATTTGGAAATGGTCTCACATACAGCTATATCTAAGTCATTTATACCTTACTCCTAAGGATACTAGAGGATGCTGCTCCTTTGCACCTTTGCATTTAAACTAAGCATTTATAACAGAAGGTGAAAACCTTGGATTAGTCTAAATTTGGGTTTAAAATAACCCGCTAAGATCTTAAGAAGTGTGTGTTATATTTTTTTCTTAAGTGAAAATTATGAGGATTTTAGGTTTCCAAATTAATGAGAATGATTCAGAAAAAGGCACTAATGTATTCTGTTGCCTGAGGCATGGCTTCACATTATGAAGCGCTTGGGCAAAGCTCCAGCTTAATGTATTCTTACTCCTCTCTCAGTCCCTGTTATGAGCCCCTGTTCCCTGTCTGAGAAGCACTGCTCCAATAGTTTTTTCAGTCTGTTTTTTTATAGAATTCACTTAGGAACTTGCTTAAAAAAAAAGGAAGAATCCTGACATTCCACAAATAAAGCTGGCATATTTCTCTATGGGGAAAAAGAACACACTAAAACACAAGAACTCTTAATTAGGTACCTACCTTTTGTATAACAATATATATTCATAGACACAGTAATCTTAGTTCACTTCCCACACAAGACTTCTTGTTATTTACCTCTCAACAATGCTATGGGGTCAGGAAAACAAGTAAGGAGGCTGAAAAAAGGACTTGACTATACATATTTATGTTTATAATGTTGGGAAGGGATTCTAGTGGGGATAGAAGACAGATAGGATTTTGTGTCCATTCCTAAGGGCAATCCCAATAAAATGTCTGTGTTCTGTATAAGATAACCACTGGAACAAAAATAGGTACTAAATATTGGTCTATGGATGAATGAGCCTTGTATCACTAATTTCATTTGGAAATGGCAGGGTCCCTTTACACTAGAACTTCAAATATAAATCTGATTTGGTACTACTTCTAAGTGTAGAAAAAAGAGATACTGGCACTAAGCCTGCTACCACAACACTCCAAAAGGAGAAGCTTGCACTTAGATGTTGCACCTGCCTGTTGAGATTCTTATCAGATAAAAGAGACATCAGTGGTTTCTGGATTAATTGTTAAGAGGTTCACTTTGGAAATAGGAGATATAATTTCAGTTCCTCAGACTGAAGGACACCTGTAGATTTTTGAACTTCTGGGTAATTTGTCTAAACACACAGTACTATAAAAAAGGATTACTGTGCACAGTGGCAAAACATATGGCTGTATTTTTAAAGTAAAGAGTAAAACATGCAGCTATACTACACAAATTGTATAGATACCTGAGCACATGGAAATATTTTCAACTTCTGAATGAATATTGCACACCAGTCTTATGTCTACACGGAGATACCAGAGTCCAGTCAAAGTAAAATTGTGAAACATACACTTTTCTAAATTCTAAAATTATTTCTAAAAAAAAATAAAATAAAACAAAATGAACAAAAAAAGGGAGAGAAAGTCACGATAAAACTAATACAAAACAAGTTTCTTATTTTAAATATGCAAAGGTGACAATGACAGATGCGTGATGTATTCAGCTAGAGCAAACTGCTGTTCGTAGTGAAATAATGTATATCTTTTCAAGGGTAGAATAGAAATCTAACTACATCACTAGTTACTCTGAATTAAAAATGACAAAACTCTTCTAAACTTCATCCAGTGAATGACATTTATACTAATAATGTTTTACCATTTAAACAAGGATTCCATATAAAACACTTGTACTTCCCTTGAAGTAAGGAAGCCAGGATTTTCTTCAAGGTGTGCTGTACTGAAAACTTTGCAAAAGAGTTTATGTTTAGGATTAAGTGAAGATCTAAAAGAGCAATCTGATTTCTGGAAAAAAATAATATTGATGCTTGAAAATAAAGTTTTAAAAAGCCTGTTCAATTATTAAGAAATTGTTCTCCCCTTTGTGTAAGAGCTGAGACCACCGAACAACTAACAAGGTTTTTCCATTTTACTTTCAGGATCAATAATCTCCCCTTTTCTCTTTCTGTGGCTACTGTTCAGCAGCTTGTAGTAAGAGAAAAGCATATTATATTTAAACTAGAAAACTAAATATGTTTTTTGAAGTCTCATACCTCAGATCCATTTTGCAAAATTACTAAGGTTATCCAACATAATTTATATACAAATGATTGCAAAACCTCTGTGAAGAGAACATTTTTGTTCAGAGTTAGATGCATATGAATTTGAAGTAGTAAAATTATTTCAAAGCAAAAAGTAATATTCAAAACCCATGATCTTTACCTGTATTTCCTGGGTTATCTTTGTACACTTCATTTACCTCCCTTATAATTACAGTAAACTTTGTCCTTTTCCGAAACCTCCCAACCATCCCGTTCCATTCCTTACATTTTCTGTTTGGAGTAATAATAAAATCAGTAACATTTAATATAAAATAAGGGTTTTAATTCTTAATCATAGTTGTAAAGGTTCCCAACAAAATTAAACAGACCCAAACAAGAAGTATCACCAAATTATCTTGACCTCCTTTTTGTCTCAAACTGTCATCCTTCTTTTAAGTGATTGAAAAAATGGGAACGAATAAACGCTCACTGTTTGCTACTAGAATTATATTCAAAACCTGATTTTATTGTCTGTAATCTTCTATCATAAACAGTATAAATAACAGGAGTACTCTGTAATATCTGTTGAATGTTGTTTCAAAGAGGTCATTAAAAATAGGAGCAGATCAGCATAAAAACCCTAGTGGAATATGGGAAGAAAAACTAGAAATAACAAAAAAAAAAAGTGAATATTGAGGCAGTGAATAAACGTATTTTCACTTGAAAAATGCATGATTTTAGGACTAAGACAGTGATCAAAAGATGACTATTTCAATTGAAATGCAACAGAAAACTCTACAGATTCTAAGTCCTAAATAAATTCCTAGTAGATGAGTGGCAAAAAGACAATAAAAATCTGAAACACTTGACCTCAGCAATATTTTTATATCAAGATAACTAGCCTAATAAAAGAAATATCATACCAATGTGGCATACAGATGAAAGAACAGGAGCCAGTAATAAGATTTGAATTTACCTTTTACCTTAGTTATAAAATTTTGTCCTAAATATGGAGCATCTTTTAAAAATGCTCTTTAACTTCATTTAAATTTAATATAAGTTTATAGCATGTAAAAATAAGGACAGTTACATAATACCTCATGTTACCTTTCAGAAACTACAGAATTAAACACTCTCCTCTTACTAGTTCTTCAGAAAGACAGTGAGTGAACAAAAGTCATCCTAATGAATGACAGATCTGAGACACACAAAGAAGCTAAGTGCCGGCATTTTCAATTAGAATTGATGGATACTTCTGAGACAGGAAACTAAGAAATACATAAACAGTAACTTCTTGCAGAAAATTCACAGAATCACTGTGGAAAGGAGAGAACATTTTTCTTTCTTAATACTGTAAATAAGATCATTATTTCCTCCCTTTTTTATTATACTTTTGACTGAAAAACTCATAAAGTCCCTGCCAGATAGTAATGCATACCGGTTCACTTTAGGGCAGGCTGAAATAATTAGATATGTTTCTTTGGTAAACAGAACACGACAGAGAGATAAAGACATTTCCCTCTTGGTTAGAATTAATTAAGTATCCAGGTTATAAATATGTGGACATTTATCTAGGGAGTTTTAAATTGATTTCCAAGTCACATGAAAGACAAAAGTTCTCTATTTTGATACAGAGAATAAATATTGCAGTTGATCACGTTTTCTCATGTCTGAAGGCCTGTTCTTACATAGATAAGAACTGCCAGGAAAAATGCAAATGCATAAATCATATCATGCCAGTAAAGGTATTTCAGAGGACCATGTTCCCATGTTCAAGGGAGTCTTCTGACTACCATGGAAAATCCTATTCCTCCTAATCCT
>NW_009697322.1:0-11672 GCF_000703405.1 Apaloderma vittatum | reverse complement strand
AGTGTATTCCAGTGTGTCCTCACTGTGTCAGTTACAGGAAGGTATACCTGCATCATATGAGAATATATTTCGTTCAGAGAGAAAGAACAGGTGAAAAAAAACATTATGTACTGCAATGTTTCTTGCTGGTTTGTGTTAGGAGATGTTGAGAGAGAAATGTAATATTTATAAATAAGTCTTCAATACTTATTATTTTTATGGTAGATATTCTAAGACATTCTAGGCAGAACTAGAGTATATGGTGCTAGGTATTAGATTTATGGCAAAGAACCTTTCCTGTTGAAATTTACAGTCTAATTATAAGAGAAAATAAATGGGAACACTGTCCTCGAACAACTAAATTGCAGGTACACAGCTATGGATCTTGCTTTATTCTGCCACACATCATAATAGGCTGCATATTTTTCCTAAACTACATGTCTAAAAAGAAATAAAGTTGTAATTACCCAGGCATCAAAGCTGCTATTTAAGAGGAAGGACAGACTATTAATATACTGTATCTTGTTTTATTTTGCTTTGCTTTATTGTCAAATTTAATAATAAAAAGTAATGAATTGAGAAAGACAAAGGACAATTTAAGGAAAGGAAGAGAAAAATAGTTCCTTTGAATTCTTTAAACTAATATTCAAATGAGTAAAAATGAAAAAGACTTATAAGAAATAGAAATGCTTCACTAATTTCTACTAGGAGACAAAAAGATACATAAAAGCTCATTTTGAATCAGAACCAGATCTAATCCTTCCTTTTGTTATGCAATGAAAAAACTTGGAATCATAGAATCATGGAACAGTTTCAGTTGGAATAGACCTTCAAGAACATGAAGTCCAACCTTGGTCCTAGCCCTATCAACACCACTAAACCATGTTCCTCAGCACAACATCTACCCATGTCTTAAACATCTCCAGAGATGGCAGCTGTTTCAATGCCCAACAACCCTTTCAGTACAGAAATTCTTCCAAATATACAACCTGAACCTTCCCTGGCATAACTTAAGGCCATTTCCCCTTGTTGTATCACTTGCCACTAGGGAGAACAGACCAACACCCACCTTGCTACAGCTTCCTGTCAGGTATTTGTAGAGAACAATAAGTCTCTCCTCAATCTCCTCCTCTCCAGATTAAACAGCCTCAGATTGCTCAGCTATTCCTTGTATGACACATGTTCCAAATCCTTTACTAGCTTGGTAGCCTACCTCTGTACCCTATGCAGTCCTTTTTGTAGTGAGGGACCCAAAACTGGACACAGTGCTTGAGGTGGGGCCTCACCAAAGCCGAATACAGGGGCATGATCAACTCCCTGCTCCTCCTGACAACATCATCCCTGATACAGGCCAGGATGTCGTTGGCCTTCTTGGCCACCTGGGCACACTGCTGGCTCATGCTCAGCCGGCTGTCCATCAACACCCCCAGGTCCCTCTCCGCCTGGCAGCTCTCCAGCCACTTCTTCCGTAGCGCTGCTAGGGGCTGTTGTGGCCAAAGTGCAGGACTTAGCATTTGGCCTTATTGAAACTCATGGCCCAGCTATCCAGACTGTCTAGATACAGTAGTAGAGCTTCCCTACCCTTAAGCAGATCAACACTTCCATCCACCTTGGTATCATCTGCAAACTTATTAAGGATGCAGTCTATCCCCTCATTCAAATCATTGATGAAAATGGTAAACAGGACTGGACCCAGTACTGAGCCTTTGGGGACACCACTCCTGACCAGCCGCCAACTGGATTTAACTCCATTAACCATAACTCCTTGGACTCAGCCATCTAACCATGTTTTTCCCCAGGAAAGCGTATGCCCATCTAAGCCAAGAGCAACTATTTTCTCTAGAAGAATGCTATGGGCAACAGTGTCAAATGAGTTACTACAGTCAAGTTAGACAGCAACTTCAACAATCCGCTTCACACACTGTTTCAGTATGGATTGTTTGGCAGTCACTGTCTTAAAAATTGTAAACCTATATCTAAAGTAATTTTTTATTCTTAATAAAAGACACAAATACCTCTTAAAAAGACAGCTATGGACTAGCCAAAATATTTTCATCTTAGCTGTTCTTGCTTGTTAACTGCAGAATCAGGTGAATAAATCAGATGAACTTAGGCAATGTAAAGATTTTGTGATGCAGGGTATCATTCCTTCCTTCCAGGGTAGAGAACTGTGAAACATAAAAAAAGCAGCATCCAAATTCTTATGTCTCATTTTAAATGAAACGTACAACTTCACAAGTAAGTTATTGACCTTGAGGATAAAAAGGCAATGAAAAAGTGAGTGTAACACTAGAAAAAAAATGGTGTAGACCATTAGAAAATGCATATACAAATTTTAAACTTCTATCATGGGTTAGAGCTGGGCTGGCCACTAAATGTGGACAGATGCTTTCTAACCCTCTCTCCCTCCCTGAATGGGAAGGAAAAGGGAATGAGGCAGAGAGACTTATAGATTGGAAAAAAGAAAATTAAACAGCTTTAATGAATAAGGAAGTAATAAAAATAGTAAACCATATACATATAAACAAAACTGATATTGAATCCAACTCCCCACCCTAGATAGCGATCACCACTGATACTGCAGAGCAGGTCCCAGGCTCAGTGGCAGAGGGGAGCTGGATGGGAGCTGGATTCAGGAACTCAGGATCAGTATCAAAGGCAGAAAATCAGAAGATGTCCTCCCTGGATGCTGGCCATTGCAAAATAGAAGAAAAGAGGAAGAAGACCTAAACCCTCACAATCCCTCAGTTTCATACTGAATATGACATATATGGAATGGAATACTCTTGTTGTCACTTGTCCTGTCTGTAACTCACTGGAGGTGCAACCTTTCACTTCCTTGTGACCCCTCTTACTACCCAGCACCCTCAGCGTGGCACACAAGAGCCAGCAGTGGCCTTGGTCACTATGGGAATAAGTATCAGCAATGGCCTTTCTGCATCCCAGTCCCAGTCTTCTTCTTTCTTCTTCTTCTTTCCTGTTTCTTCTTTCTTTTTCTTCTTCTGTAATAATTCCTTTGCTTTCTTTTTCTCAAATAATTGATCTGGAATAATAATTGTTATTCTATTTAGTTTAGATTTCATTTAGACTAATGCTAAATCCTTTGTTTTGTATATAAAATATATTTCATTGATACAGCTAAGCTGAACAAATTGTACCAAAATAACCACAAGACAATCTGACGGAAGAATATGGCATACATAGGCTGTAATTTAAATACATCAAAATATCAGAGTAAAAAAGATTATTTAATACTTTCTTTGTGATTATGCTACTTTTAGAGGGTTACTTTTCTAAAATAACTCCAGGAAAACCAGATAGTCCACATTTGCAAACACTATCACAAAAACTAAGAAGCTACAATTTTCAGAAGATGTAGACCACAGTCCAGCTTACTAAAGTATGGCTGAATTTATAATTTCAGTCCTTATATGTTTTGTAAAACAACAATTTCTGCTTCTGTAGTCAGTGTGAATGTGGAAAGATATATAGAACATAACACGTCAAACATCACCTCTGAAAAGTGAGTTCTCACACAAATGGAGAAAGAAAGTATTGAATTAAAACAGAATCAGAGATCAAACAAAATTTTATGCAATAACTTGCAAGAATATTTAACATGTCCAAAATGCATGTAGAAAATAGAAGGAAATATTTTTGTTACAAAGACAGTATAATTGAATTTTAATCATTATACAATATTTTACATATTATTAACAAAATTATATGCAAATTATATAGATAAAAGAATAAATAAGACAGATTTGAATATTGTATGAAATTCTCATAGTAAAACTTGCCTTTACATAACATTCTCAATTCTCAGCCAATTCCATGAAAGGAAAGGATTACCTCTGTTATACTGTAAACTCATCAGCTCCCCTTTCATCTTTTCCTCGAGCCCAGTTGACACATATTTGTTCCTTCTATGATATTTTTGTTGTCCTCTAAAAGATTTCTATCTAAATAACTAATTTGTATCAATTTTATTAAGTGTTGAAGAGTGACTACAATTGTGGAAAATAGTTCAAATGGTCTTCTTCCCTGTATTTGCAATATATTATTAGGCATTTTTACTGATAAAATAACAAATATAGAAATGTTAATTTTAATGAGATTTCTACTTAGATTTCAGGATTTAATAGAGTGTTGAGCCAGTAGTGACTCTTCAATGAAGGACACAGAGTAGTAATGTCATTTTGCAAAATGATACCTTTCTCTACAAAATATCTAATAGAAATTTGGTAATTTTTTCTATCATGACACTAGTTTTACTAAGAAGTGAAGAATTATCCCATGCAGACTATTCTTTACTAATATCGTTTCTACATTATAAAGTTTTCAGAACCTTTCTAATGTATTTTTCACTTTTTAAAATTTATTTTATGACTCTTCTAATTAAGGAATATTACAAGACTCCTCTTTTGTGTCAAAAGCAATTTTCCTTCTAGTTATTTTAAGACATACTAATTAGATACAGTTCAACTTACTTTGTACAACATTATGGTTGACATTCAGAGAATGTCAGCTGAGACAGCTGGATTTGCACATAGAAGATGAAGAAATATGGTATGGAGAGGTACTAATGAGTTCTAGCAGACAGATCAATATGAAATCAAAGAACAGAGAAGATTCTGCTGTGAAAGAAAAATATGAAGGTGTTTTGGATTTTTTTTGTTGTTTTTTTTTTAACAGACACAAAATCACAAATATTTCTTTGTGTTAGATAAACTACTGAATGACCATTTTGTCACAGTTACTTAACCTGTACCAAAAAAAGGATTCTTAGCAAATGAAAGTGTATAATTACTTATCATATTCCTTGAACTACCCAGTGACACACATTTTTATAAACGAGACTATTAGAGGGAATGTAGTTTTAGATGTGTAATCTTATATTAACATCACTCTTTAAATGTTTATAAAAGTATTTTGAAAATAGAAAAAGATTAGAAGCTCAAGAATATACAGTTTAAAATGACTTATCTTCAGATTGTTAGAAGTATATTTGCAGACAATTAGGTAGTCTGAACTTCAAAGAAAAATCTATCAAGCAAAGATGTGAAATTTGCAGTCCTCACTATGATTAAAGATTTTTAAATCCACTCTGTGATTGTTTAATCAAAAAAATCCTTGTTAAAGTATACATAACAATGATTGAATTTTCTAATGCAGAGATAATGACAACAGCAACAGAAAAAGAGTTAATCCATCTTTGAAACAACATCATTAACAAAGAATAGCAATGCTTGAGATTTAAATTTATCAGTGACCAGACTTTGTCTCTCGTTGATGTATAAAATGCAAAGAAATAACTGGGAAAACTATTCAAGTAGTTATAAAAAAAAATTGCTTGCAGGTCGCTTACAACAGAAAGAACATACCATTATAGTTTTGCTTAACTTAGAAGCCCTCGGATTTTATTATGCAATCATTCTCTTCAGTGAATGGAAAACGAGACATGCAACATTCTGTCTTACAAATTTCTTTTTTTTTTCATATACAAGATAATCCCATGTTTTATAAACTCTGGTATTCATAGCCTCAGCTTTTAGTATGCAGAACTATTCAGAGTTCTAGATCTATAAATCAGAGCATGTTGATCCATCACCACATGGCTCCCTTCTTGGCAGCACTGCGCCATTGCTTCTGTGGCATTCCACTGAGAGCTTTCATAAGCTGCAGGGAAAATTCTCTCCTTAATCTAAAATTGATTACAAAATAAAGATGACATAATACCAGCCAAATTATTTTTGACAAGAGTCACAGAGACGGATTGAATGGTCCGTAGACCTGCAGGAGAAGTGTGGTGCTCCTTCCATCACAGGAATTTCTGAACCAGTTTTCTCTCTCAAACCATCCTTCATTTTACCTTTCTTAGCTCTATCTACTTTTCACTAGGTTAATGAGGACTTGGTGCATTTCTAAGGCAGGGTTTTTTTTTCTATTACGTGTTTCTGATGTAGTCATTAAAGTAAGAACTTTCAAAATAATAAAATCTTTTGAAAAGTTTTGAATTTGAAATCTCCATACTCTATCTTCATTCCCAAATAAAAGAAAAAGAAAGCTGGACAAGAGATTGTCACAATTTCTTTCCCTGCCACCGGAAATGAGTCTACATTCGTGTTTTAGTTCATACCAGGAGTGTGCTTTTGAAGTGGTCATGCCCAGTTACTGCACTTTAGTTCAAATGGACATAAAAACTGGATTTTTGAGCTTTTATCTACGATGCAGAATTAGATGAGATATTCTAAGAGCATAACTAGTGTCCTCCAACCTCTCATTCAGTCTAATGGAGTAAATAAAGAGCCATTCCTTTGGGCTGAAATGGACCAGACTGCAAGTACCTTGAGGAAGAGAAATCCTCTTAAACTGAATTGTAATTCAAAAGCTCTGCTGGTTGAAGAGATGTAACTGAATCTTTTATAGCAAAAGGAATATTTCCCTTCATTTAAAAATACTTTTCCAAGTCGTGTTTTATATGGTAAATTGGAATATAAGGCAAGGTATTAATTTACATCTTACTATTTTTAAAAAAGAGCAGAGAAGAATGTTCTCAGATCACTTATTGGAGAGTTTTAAGTTGTGGTATAAAGTATCAAATTGTGTAAATGGATGTATATAATTTTCAATTTTACCTTCTCTAAAATCTAAAACACTTACTCAGAAACTTTAAAACAAAGATGAGCAAAAATACCAATCAGGGTTTTATTTCTTCCATGGTCTACACTTTGCACTGGCAGATAATCAGCAGAAGGAAAGGAAGTTAATTGGCAAGAATTGTTCCCAAAGCTCTGCTGATGTAATTAATAATGTAGGCATACACAGACAAAAATCATGAAGAGATAACTGATTTGTCTTATATGAAAAATAAGGGGTAGAACACTTTAGTAAGAGAAGCATTGACAAACAGTATCTTACTCCGTGAAAGAATTTTAAAAATTTTGCACCCAGAATAAATATATAATGCTGTATGTAAATTTTGGAAAACTATTCTCATACTTTTGAAAGAATGACACTTTTTCTAAGGCAACAGTTTTGAATATTAGGTTGTAATTTTTTGTATCAGGCAACCTGTTGGATAATCACTTACTCTTGAATAAAGATGGATGAGACATTTCAGATAGAATTCAAAAGTTTCTTTCTCTTTGAGCCACTCTTTATTCCCTGTAAGAAATCTGAAACAATGTGTCACTCAAGTTATTTTTTATGAGGTACCTTCTGGCATCACTTGAGATACATCACTCTACTTCCAAATGGTTAATTTCTGAAGATTAGCGTATGGCCCTTGAATGTACTGAGTCTTTCCACTGGATCACAAAATTGTTACCAGTTTAAAAAATAATCCCCAAACCTCTTTGCTGCACTCTTTTTCCCACTGGTGTAACAGCTACTCCAGAAATATTCCTTCTTTACCTTGAATAGCACAAAGTGTTTTAAATGAACAGTCTTGGGTAAGTGGATTTGCTAATCTCTGGTGAACTAGAGCATAAACAGCCCTGATTCAATGTCAGCTTTTCAAGTAGGGGTAGGAGAACATTAACAGATTTGTGTATATGAACACACTACAGACAAGACAGAGTAGCACACTAGTACTTCCAAAAAATAAAGCACTTGAATCATCTCTGTTACAAAGCTGAGATACAGCCTCAATCATCTGAGCAGCTACTTAATTCAAAGTACATACAGAGTCTTCTCTTGCAAAATGCAAGCAATGCTTGAAAATGCAGATTTCTTTTATTATTGTTATTAAACATCATAACTGGAAGAATTAGATGTATTAATTACATCTAATATTTCAAAATATTTTAGAATTGCAGGAGGAGCAATTTAAAATGTATGATACTTACAGGCAACTGCCCATGAAGGTTGAATTAGTGAATGGGAATAGAATGTGTCCCTAGAAAGGGACAAACTGTGATATATTTGCTGACATCCTACAAAAGAACTGTAGCTTGAAATATGGAGGTAGAAAAGAAGCCAGTTATATAGGAAATGAATACATAATATGTGACATGAGAACAATCTCTTCAAGGGAGTCAGGTTTTTAAGGTAACAGGAGTGACCTTCTAGAGTAACGGATGAGAGGCTATAGCTCTAGATGTAATAGGAGGAAGATACGGAGTTGCTGAGGCTCCACCTTGCTCAGTTTTGGGGGCAATTTGTTGTCCAAAAGGAGCAATGACTGTTCAGAAGAGAGAAAATTAGAGTAAGATATCAGGAAAGGAGAAATATAATGATTCCTTGTCAAAATGAAACTGCAACCAAGTAATATTAGATGGGTACGAGCAGTCCGTATGTCAGCAATCTTGAAAGAAAATTGAAAGTTTTATCGTTTCTATTCAGCTTATATAGAATCTGGCTCCAATGAATTATTTTCAAAATTATTTCACATAGCCTGCACAAATGAGGTAGTAGCAGATAAAAAATAAACCCAAGCATTTTTATTAAAGATCATGTCATTTTTAATACTGAAAGGGAAAAAAAAATTAAAAGTATGAAATAAAATCTAAATTCTTGGTGTTCAAGTTATTTTAACTGATTCCTCAGTATTATGAAAACTGAATAATTTGTAGGGTAAAACAAAAAAAAATTGCAGGAAGTACCAAAGGTAAAAACTTATTTATTGTTGAAGTTATGTAGTACCCAAGCCACTGAACAGGTATTAAAAAAATTAGAGAGGAAGGATTAACTGTTTTGTAGGAAAATAAGGACAATTATATCAAATAAAGAACATCCAGGTAAAATATTTATGTAAGTTTCCACAAGGAGCCAAGAAAGAACATACCTTGATCACAAATAATAATAATAAAAACCCAAGTCACAATAAAAGAAGGCTGCAAGTATAAGTTATGTTACTACCATAAGTACTGAAATGCAGGAATTGCCTTGATCTAGCTTTGCCGCGCAGGTGAAGTTTACTCTATGAATTTCCAAGTACCTTGTAGCTCATCATTCCTTTTACATTAAGTACTACCCTTTGGAATATTTGTTTCCTTCTGAGCATATCAGTAGCATCTCTGTGACAGGTTTGAAACAACTCTCCAGTCTCTAATGATGGAATAAGGACTCAACAAGAAATAAGGCAATTAGAGCTTATACAGGCTGTTTCAGTTGTAGGGCTATTGCTTAGAAGAATCAATGGATCACAGAATTGCAGAATCATAGAATTGCCTAGATTGAAAAAGACCTTTAAGATCATCTAGTCCAACCATTAACCTAATGCTTACAAGTCCTTGGCTAAACCATATCCCTAAGCACTACGTCTGCACAACTCTTAAGTATCTCCAGGGACGAGTACTCCAATACTGCCATGGGCAATCTGTTTCAATGCCTGATAACCCTTTCAGAAAAGAAATTCTTCCTAATATCCATTCTAAACCTCCTTTGGTACAACTTGGGACCATTTCTTATTGTCCTGTCATTTGTTACTTGGCAGAACAGATCCTTCCCCACCTCTTTACAGCATTCTTTCAGGTAGTTACAGAGAGCAATAAGGTGTCCTCTCAGCCTTTTTTTCTCCAAGCTAAGTTGGTCATGCCAGATGTGACAAGATCCAAGAGAGTTCTGTGGAAAGCATTTAGAAATAAGATATTGTGGGGAAAATATCAAACAAAATCATTTGACATTTAAACTAAGTGAGTTTGGTTTAGTTTGAGGCAAGGAAACTACTTCTGAGAAAAGCAATTTCTCAGAGGTACTACAGTCAGAATGAGGTCCTTGTTTGCAAATATTATAGAAAGTGGTAACTCTGCTAGTGTTACCTTTATGGTTGCACACAACATACAAAACCGACATGGCTATAAAGTGGTCCCAAGCTAAGCTAGTTACAGGGGAAGGTAAACCAGACTTTGGTGGTGTGAAAACACATACCAAAGAGAATTGTGGCATATAAGACCATGCAAACACCATGCAATAAAATTTGATATAATAATTTTTACACAATACAGATATTATATAATAAGGCTATAAACAACCAAAACATAAGATATTAAGAAACACTATTTCAAAAACCGAATAAAATTCAAGAAATTTAAAAGGATTTTAAGAAAAACAACCATTGGGGTTTTTTTATTGTTTTCTAATCAAAAATGCAAGAAGGGTGCTGACGCTCTGCCAACTCAACTAGGGAGCCGTGGTCTCCACCTGGCAGAATGCCATGACCTAAGCTCTGCACCCACCATGGCTGAGGCAGCCACCTGGACAGAACTCTGGTGGGAACGTGTACAGTTGCCATAACAGAAACACGATGGGATGACTTGAACAACTGGAGTGCTGCACTGGATGGCTATAAATTTTTCAGAAGGGATATGCACGGAAGAGAGGTGGTATGGTAACCCTCTGTGTTAGGGAGTGTTTTGATTGTTTAGAGCTTAATGATGGTGATGATAGGATTTAGTGCTATGGGTAAGAATCAAGGGGAAGGCCAACAAGGCAGATATCAAGATAAGAGTCTGTTATAGACAACCCAAGCAAGATGAAGAGGCAGACAAAATATTCTGTAAGCCATTGGGAGAAGTCTCACAAATGCTGGTCTTTGTTCTCATGAGGGACTTACCAGATGTCTGCTGGAAATACAGTACAGCAGAGAGGAAATAGTCCAAGAGGTTTCTAGGGTGTGTGGACTTCCTGGAACAGGTCATGAGGAAGCCAATTAGGAAAGGTGCTTGGCTAGACCTGCTGTTTGTGGACAGAGGACTTGTGGGTGATGTAATGGCTGAAGGTTGTCTTGGGTGCAACGATCACAAAATTATAATTTTTGATTTTCAGAGAAGTAAAGAGAGGCATCAGCAGAACTGCTACAGACTTCCTCATGGCAGACTTTGACTTGTTTCAGAGCCTGGTTGACAGAGTGCCTTGGGAGGCAGTTCTGAAGGGCAAAGGAGTTCAGGAAAGCTGAGCATTCTTTGAGAAGGAAATACTAAAGACACAGGAGCAGGCTGTTCCCATGTTCTGAAAGACAAGCCAGTGGGGAAAAAGATCAGACTGGCTGAACCGAGTGCTTTGCCAGAACTCATGAAGAAAAGGAGTGTTTATTACCTTTGGAGGAAGCGATAGGCAACTCAGGGGGACGACAAGGATGTTCTAAAGTTATGCAGGGATGAAATTAGAAGGGCCAAAGCCCAACTAGAATTTTATTTGGCCACTGTTGTAAAAGACAATAAAAAATATTTCTATAAAGACATTAGCAACAGAAGAAGATGGAAAATCTCTATCCTTTTGTTGGATGGAGGGGAAATATAGTGACAAAGGATAAGGCAAAAGCTGAGCTACGTAATACCTTCTTTGCCTCACTCTTTGATAGTAAGACCAGTTGTTCTCCAGGTATCCAGCCCATTGAACTGCAAGGTAGGAATGAAGAGTGAAATGAAGCTCCCATGATCCAAGGGGAAATGGTTAGCAATCTGCTAAACTTCTGTGTAACGAGAAATAGAATGGGAAGAAATGGTCTCAAGTTGGACCAGAGGAGCTTTAAACAGGATATTAGGAAAATTTTCTTCATGAAAAGGGTTGTTAAACATTGGTATAGGCTGTTCAAGGAAGTGTTTTATTTGCAGTCCCTGGAGGTGTTTAAAAGACATGTAGACGTGGTGTTTACAGATATGGTTTAGTAGTGGACTTAGCATTGGCAATTTAATGGCTGGACTCTGTGATTTTTTTCCGACTGTCCTGGGTTTGAGCTAAAACCCAGT